>NC_138204.1:183396970-183656970 GCF_964194415.1 Vipera berus | reverse complement strand
CTGAGCTGCTACTTTTCCAGAACAGACCTCAAATGTAGGAGAAAGGGCAATTCCATCAACAGAATGACTTAGCTGGATTCAATCCAGTAATTTCTAACAGTTAACTAAGAGCTAACCTTTTAATCTCTTCATCACATGCTACATTTTAATGAATTTCAAAGGTTTGTATCTTTTTAAATAAAATTTTACTCTTTATTTCTGAAAATTGAAAAAAATAAACAGAATATAAAATAATACCCAAATTAAAACTAAACCAGAAAAGAAAGTACAGTCCCTTCAAATCCCTTTAAATTGAATTTGACAGATTGCAGTAGTAAAAATCTAACATATATATTAAAATTTCTCCCAGTCAGCATCACCAGCCAGGTGATAAAAAAATATCTCAGGTTCGGCTATATTCTGTGGCTATAGATAAAGACGGTAGGAACTATAATGATTCCTAATCAGCTCACAACACTCAGTTAAAACAGAGATAAAAACAAAACCACTCTTCCACACCTGGCACCAGATCTAACAGCCTGTCAGCTCAACCTACATCTTAGCCCGATGCCTGGGAGAAGATCCAGCTCTTTACAACTTTGGATTCCTTCTGTCTTCTGCCACAAATAGTGTGCATTTTTCTAATTAGGGTCTTCCAGGACAGTGTTAGACTTTTTAGGCTATACTGATGGTTTCTCTGGGACTGGCAGCCCAGCATATCTGGAGAACACCCAGAAACATATTTCAATATAATACTGCACTTTTTTAAACCTGCTGTTGCATTGATACTAATAGATTCAGGAACAGAGAGAATTGCTCTGAAAATGTGCACTTTAGTTTGATGTATGAATGCTGGACATTTTTCCCCACCTGTATTTGTATATCATAGTTAGCGCTACAGAGTATATGTGCATTTTTAGAACAAACTTGTCCAGTTTTAAATTAGCCAGTTACAGGACAATCTGCATAGTATGTATGCAGATCATGACATACAAACTGGATAAATAGCTCAGCACTAATTATTCAATAAAGACACAAACTCAATATAAAGGAATGCTGCTTACTAATCTGGGAGTGTACACACACGTACACACCCCATTGCAGAAATGCATAGCATAGGGTGTAATTAGAACTAAATTATGATTAAATGTCAGTGAAATTTACAAAACCTCCAAAGACCACAGAGACAGATTGTTAGTACTACCAAAATAATATCACCAATATTGCTTTTATTATACAAAGGTAGGTGAGACTGGGAAT
Organism: Vipera berus; assembly: GCF_964194415.1. NCBI lineage: Eukaryota > Metazoa > Chordata > Lepidosauria > Squamata > Viperidae > Vipera > Vipera berus. The sequence continues at coordinate 183,655,731 of NC_138204.1, read as the reverse complement.
TTTAATGCTTTTAATAAACAAAAAGAAAAATAGAAAGAAATAGCAATTGAGTGAAAGGAAGAAGCTTAAATTAATCAAAATTAATGCTGTGAAACTAATTTAGAGGTGATAGGAGTCAGCACATTAGATGAGAAATCTGATCCTGCACCTATCAAAGTTAACTGCCAAACACTGCAGGTTCAGCCCATGTAATTGAAATGTGATACAAGTGCAAAAGTGCTAATGCTATTTTAGGCTGTGTATGGAAAAGCAGAACGTCATGGAGAAGCAAAGTGATAGTCCCTTCTTTGCATATGTCTGCATTGGATATTGGCATGAAAAGAATGGAGACAAGGTGAAAAGAATTAAAAGAAATTGTAATGGTATAAGTGAGATTTCATTCTGGAAGCTGCTTTGGAAAAATGATCTTGCAGCCTGCAATGCTTTGCAGAAGTTACATGTTTCAAATAGTGGAAAATTTAAATTTCCACTGATAATGATGTTACAACAATTCTGATTGTTCACAGTTTAACTATTTTTAAAATTAACTTTTTTACTGATATAATAATTGACATACATGAACTTACTTGTTAAATAGTATCAGTATGAATTTTATTTATTTATTATCCTATTTAGAAACCATCCATCTTCTCACAAAATGAATGTAATTTACTCACATGGGTATGTAGGGGCAGTTATTTGAGTTCAGAAAGATGTTGTGATATAAAATTCCAAATATTGTATACTTTACTGACACAGGTCAGGAAACCAATAATTTTGGAAGTATATTTCACTATCAGTAGCTGTCCTTATTGAAAGAAAAACACAAATATAAATATACTTATAACGAAGTTTCTCTTTTCTTACAATAATAAGAAAATGTGGAAATCTTTAATTCTTAAGGAAAATAATTGATAATTACAAAACAGAAACTAAAAATAATTTCAAAATATTATTAGGATATTATCCTTATTATGGATTTTTGCATTTTTTTATTGTGGGCATTTTGAGTATCTTTTGTGACATGAACAAAAAGAGGATTTCCAGTAAGAAATCCAATAGAGTTTCTTCTTGTTGCTTCAATAATTTAGCACTTCACTCAAGTTATTGTTGGTTTGTTTTTAATTGCAGGTCCTGATTATATTAAGCAGCGATTTCAAGAAGGAGGGGAAAATAAGGAAATACCGGAAGAAAAAGCTCAGGAAACTCCTCCTACACCAAAAGAATCTCCTCATTTCTATCGAAAGGGCACGACACCTCGTGGGAGTCCAGAAGAAAGCCATAAGTATAGCTCAGCCTCCTCTGCCAAGCCTTCTCCTGCAGAACAAGGAAGAAAACAAAATTCCACCCCAGAAAACAGACTTATTCAAGAAAAAAAGAATTTAATAAGTGAAAACATTGTACAAGTAGTCCACAAACCTGTATTTTCTAAAGCACCTGCTGTGAAAGAGGAAATGATGGCCAAACACCATCAAAGGTTGTCACCTCGCAACAATCCCAAGAGCAAAGAGAATGGAGAGTTGCACGATCATTACCATGGGTATTATGTGAAAACTAATCCAACACTGTATCCATATGAGATTGGGGAAGACGAGGACCACAGCAACCCATCATCTTCAGCAGTTAAACCAGCAGCATCAGCTCAGAAGCCAAGTCCCACCAGAGCTGGGAATCAGTTAGATGCCAAAGAATCATTAAAGAAATCGGAATCCTCTGCACCAAAGAATCCAGCTAATAGTGACTTCTCTTCAGTGGAAAACGAAATCAGTTTGGTAGGTATGCTAGATTGAAAGCACTGTAAGGAATGATTAAAGGATGTTTAGTCTATAAGCAAAAGTTGCCACAGCCAACTTGCTGCAGGACAATTCACCGCTGGATAATTCAGTGCTGTATTAATTGATTGTCATTTTTATTATTGGTGACCACATTTTCATCTAAATTATTGTATCTTTTGCATTTTTGGATTGACTTTCTTTATTTTATTATTATTGGCCATGGTTCCATTCAAATTAATTTAAATTTTGTATTTGTTGAGTTATCCTGCAGCAGGTTGGCCGCAGTGAGTTGGCCATGGCAAGTTATAGGTTGTAACCTTCAAATATTTGTAGGGCTGTTATATAGAAAAGGACATGGGCTTGTTCTCTGTTGTCCAAAGACCGGAACAAGTGACCTAAAACTTCAAGGAATATTAAAATTTCAGGCTATGTATCAGGAAATTCCTGATTATATGAAATATCAGTCAGTGGAAAAGGTTGACATATGAACTTAGAATTAAAGTGACATCTCCTAACTTGGAGGTCTTCAGACAGGCTGGATAATCAACTGTCAGAGTAACTCTATTGTAGTACATTCTGCCCTGAATTTCCTGCTGCCTTTTACTATACCAAAGAGAATCAGTGCAGTTTTTAATTTCTTTCTCATTTCATCTTCCCTTCCTGGGCTAAATTAATCTTAATTTAACCACTATAGCATTCCTTCTTCAAGGTTAGCTGCATATTCATCTATACTGGTAGAGCTGTAATAAGAAAATCTTACCAGAAACATAATCACAAAGTTCATTATCTAAAAGAAGGGAAATAAAGTCTTGGTAAATGTGAAATGTTTGGGAATAAAGTATTTTGAATGATTAAAAAAATGAACTATTTGGCTCAGTCATCCAAAATATATTTGGAGAAAAATCAATGAAGCATTTGAAAAAAAACAACACCTTGCCAGCCATTAAGCTTGAGGGTAGCTTTATTATTCTTTTATGGTTTGTGACAGCAAATGACAGAGGAACTATTGTGTAGATGGAAAATGGATTCAATTAAGTATCAAAATATTCTAAGTTATCAGTGAAGAAATTGAAAGTGAAAATGTTTAGATATTTCAGAAAGACTATGACCTAAATAGTCATAAATTACTACCAGGAAAAAAGGCTTTCAAATAGGTTTCACAGTTCTCAGACTAAAATATTATTTTAAAAATCTGTGGGCAGACTTCAGAACAGTGCATGAAGGGAAACCTATGGATATTTTTGGGCTCCCTTGCAGAAATGAGAGATTGGAGAAAAAGGGATTACAATATAATAAGCAAGTACACAGTGGGGAACATAATGAAGTGCTTGAGTATTTTGAAATTTCAAAGGTATAAAATAAACCTTTCAACTTACAACCATTCATTTATCAACTATTTAAAGTTATAATAGTGCTGAAAAAAGTTACTTACGACTGGTTCTCATACTTACAACTGTTGCAGTGGTTCAATGATCTGGACACTGGAACACCGGCTCACATTTACCTAGGTTGTGGCATCTCAGGATCACGTGATCACTATTGGTGATCATCTGCTAGCTTCTGACAAGCAACATCAATGGAGAAACCAGCAGGAAAGGTCACAAATCATGATATCTTGTTTAATGACTTCAGCAAAAAGGGGTGCAAGATCAAGTGTGGTCACATGATGCCTCATTTAACAACCACACCTCTTAATGATGAATTTCCTGTCGCAGACATGGTCATAAGTCAAGAACTACCTGTAAAAGGTAAAAAAAATACCTGTAGTTTAATAAGAGAGAAACATACATACATATGCATATATTACCAAAGATTACTCTCAGAACTTTTTCATAGAGAAACAGCATTGTGAAAAACATATTTATACACTAGCTGTCAAACAGATATATGATTTGCTAAATAGGTGATCTAGAGCAGGGCTTTTCAACCGGTGGTACGCGTACCATCTGTGGTACTTTGAAACATGGCAGGTGGTATGCAACTGTCCTAGAAAAGTGTAGCGGGGGAAGGGAATGAGCCGAAGTGACCCAAGCCTGAGGGAGAGGCAGCTGGAGCTGCAGGACTGTCGGGGCTCTGTAGAAGCCTCAGGAGCGAACAGAAGGAAAAAGTTGGGAGGAGAGGAGAGGATATAAAAGGAGGTGGTTTTGGCGGGAAAGGGAAAAAAAGACAACAGGGAAAGAGAAGGGGAGGGAGAAGAAGCTGTGGAAGGAGAGCTCGGCAGGCAGGGAGAAAAAAGAGACAGGAAAGAAGCAATTGTTGCTGGAAGAAAAGGTCCCCTGGTTCATTTTCTCCAGCCAAAGAAATGAAAAGCTGGGAGATGAGCATGTCGGAAAGGAAGTGGGTTTATTTCAGGAGCCAGTGGGTTTCTGTTCAGCTGGCAGCTTGAATGGATTACCATAAGGATTTTTATACAGTGTTTTGTAATTCAGAGGATCGGTTTGTGTGCTTTGGTTATTGGAATATTTTAGTCTGTTTCACAAAGGCTAGCAAAATGTTGGCTTCCGTAGGTTTAATTCGTTTAAACAAATGTAATTAGTTTTACCCCCTTATCTTGAGTCTGTCTATGGCTTTTAGCAAGTTTTCTTTGTAGGTAAACAGGCTTAATTTAAAGTTATCCCTTTTCAGAATTGTGGAGCCTTTGCTACATTGTTTAAACTGAGACATGCCTGAGGCAGCTTAAAGAAAAAAAACACCAGAGTTTAGTATTTCTTTATTCTGGGAGGCTTTTGTGAGCCTTTCTTGCTTTGTGCTTGATTCCTGTGTCTTTAAGGGTACAGGGAAGGGACTGGGGGGTGCATTCTTACTACACTGTGGAAGGAGAGCTCAGAAGACAGGGAGGAAGAAGAGGAGAGGAAGAAGGGCTGACCAGCTAGCTCAGGGGTCTACAAACTTAGCAACTTTAAGACCTGTGGACTTCAACTCCCAGAATTCTTCAACCAGCCGTGATGGCTGAGGAATTCTGGGAGTTGAAGTCCACAAGTCTTAAAAGTGCCAAGTTTGAAGACCCCTGAGCTAGCTGGTAGTGGTGCATATTAATAAACATGTATAAATTCATCATATATTTGTCAGTGCAAAGGGAAAGTGATTCAGCAAAAGAATAGCCACCGAAGAAATTAAAACTGGTGCTTTTTTACTTTTTTTTTACAGTTTGTAATAGATTATAGAATAAAATACAAAAATACAAAAGCAAATAGTAGGATACAGTGGACAGGAAAAAAGGGGGGAAAGGTGAGGGGGAGAAGAAAAAAAGAACAGACATCCTCTGTTGTAGTAGAAGGAAGCATTAACACTGAACCTCAACTTTTTACTTTTCCATATTATAAACTAGCCATTTCTATAACAACAAATGAATCAAATCAGTAAAACCCAAAATCCCCCTCTTTTTTAATCATCAGGTTTTTGACACCTTGATAAGCACTGGTGGTACTCAAATATTGTCATGTCTTAAAAGTGGTACAATCTGTAAAAAGGTTGAAAAACCCTGATCTAGACAGAGTTGTATATTTGTGTTTGCCTGCTTGCCTCCTTTTTTAAAAATTAAAAGATCATAAGTTTTTTTTTTAATCCCATTTATATCCCGCCCTTCTCCGAAGACTCAGGGCGGCTTACAATCTAAAGCACAAATCAATGTGCTTAGCAATAGCCTTCATTCTATGTATATGCCTGCTTATTAGGGCTTTCGCGCCCCCCCCCCCAAGCAGCATTATTACAAAGTCAGCTTATTGCCCCCAACAATCTGGGTCCTCATTTTACCTACCTCGGAAGGATGGAAGGCTGAGTCAACCTTGAGCTATAAGTGTTATAGCTTTGCCTATTTCAAGCAACAAAGAAGTTCAGTCTTTAGCACATAATGGGCATATCTGTCATACAAACACCAATTACATTATTTTCAACAATTCATATCCACTCAGTATCTCCTTGATGCAGTTTTTTTTACAATGCTGCTTGCAATTTTTCGCAATGCGTCATGCTGAAACTGCGCCCATTCTATTGCCGACAATGGGGAAAAAGTCACGATATGTCACGACACATCATGTGACGTTGCGAGTTTCACACCCCTGTCCTAGACCATTTCAGTAAAATCTATCCCATGTGCTATTCCTCAGCAGAAAGAATGCCAAAACCGCCCCCCCCCCCACGTATTGGAGATAAAATCCAGTGATAAAATATGAAAGACAATAGTTTAAATGTTATCTCTCTCTCTCTCTCCCTCTCTCTCTCTCTGTGTATATGTGTGTGTGTGTGTGTGAGAGAGAGAGAGAGAGAGAGAGTGTAAACAAAATTAATTAGGCTTGAAATGAAGAGAACTGTGTAATAAGTTAGACAACTAATCCTTCCAGCCCACAATTTCACTAGAAGAGATCTTTCCAAGGCTAATTCCTTATTTGGATTGCTAATGCAGATCAATTTATTAATGTAGTAAAAATGTGTTTGCTGATTTAGAGAATCCACATGATATTGAAAATTAGGTACATATGTGGAATAGAAAACTGATTAATGAATATAGAAAGAACAGTAAATAATGAAAGGTAAATGAAGTGTTTAGCAAATAGTTCAACAATGAGCAATCACTGATAAAACTATCTGTGATGCCCTCTTAGTTATCTGAAATTTTTATTGATAAGTGCACAAAGAATGTTTCTGATAATTTTAGAGGTGCATCAGTAGGGAATGTGAATATGTACTTTTATATGCAGATGATTACAGCTTGTGGGCTGAGAATCTGAATGATTTTCAGTAAATATTAGATAGTATGATGGAACAAGAGTATGGCTCTGAAATTCATGTATCCAAAACCAGGGTAATTATGTTTGAGAGGGAAAAATGATGTGAATAATTCCAAGTTATATATACATGGTTAAAAAAGGAGGGCAGAGATGGGCAGCATATAAATTTAATAAATAAGTAAATAGTTTACATTTATAAAGATGTTTAATAAAGATGAAAAATGAGGTATTACTGTTCCCTAAAGAAATTAAATTGGCTGTGTATAAGAATAAATTCTTTTCTGTATAGAAGTGAAAGATCTGTACATAAAACCTAAACGTTGAATGCAGTAGGAATATGATACTTGAGGGTGCAGTAACAGAAAAGATAGGATCAAGAATGAATGGGTACTGGATTAATGCAGTTTGAATACAAAAATGAATGACCAGTATGAAACAGCATGCTGAGATGATTTGGTCATATCAAGAGAATGGATGAGGTCTGATTGCAGAACAAATGCATAACGGAAGATGAGCAGGAAGACAATAGCATTGATAAAAAGACAGAAGTGAGAAGTAGAAAAGCAGCTTATGAATGTCATGGAAGTTATGTTTACATAGATAGAATGGATGATGTTAGTATAGACTAATTTTACCTAAGTTTTTTTTCCCTTGTCTCTCATGCCTTTAATTTATTTGTCTTAACTAGTTCTTACTTCTTTTTTGCATTCTGCATAATGGTACTTTTCTTGAAAGAAGAGAGCATGATATACGTATTTCAGAGACCAGATATATGATGATCAATAAAGACGAGCTGAGTATAGCCCTTTAGAGCTACCCCCTTCCCCTTTGTTGTACTTCCTAAATAGTGAGATTCTGTTCATAAAATACACCTGCAACTAAAATCAGCAAGAAAATTCTTTCTTAACTGACCCTCTTTTAATATGTACAATAGTTCCTTCCAGCAAACATATCATAATACGTATTAGAAAAAAAGAGTTAAATGTTGCATTTTTCTCTTTTGTACTGTTATACAAGGACAATTCTCCAGGCATGAATAAATCTTTTCTATTATAGCTTCTTTATAAACACCTGTTCCAATCAGTCAGTGAAAGCAGAGACTAATTTTGCCTTTTTCTATTTTAAGCCATGGCTGATCACTAAGCCCTTATTTATGGTGCTTCACCCTAAAGCATTCTGGAGTCATACTGTTAATGTTCTAAAAGACACAAGTTGATCTGCACTTTGAATTTTATTATAGAGCACTTTGTTTGCAGTTTTTTTTATTGTTTGAAGCACATCCAATATTTTAACCAATTATATGAGTGTCTTTTCTGTTCTTCCTGAAGTGTGAAACATTCCTTTTATTTTTATTTTTGATTTACGTGGTTATATTTCTATTTCAGCTGAATCAAAGGGCTCACAAACTTTTCTGAAGCAAGTGTCATACTTGAGCGATTCACCACAGGCTACATTTTGAAATATAGGAAGAGTAAAACAAAGAAGCAAACAACCAGGAAATTACTAAATTTGAAGTTGCTCTAGCAAGGCCAGAGCTTAATTAAATGTAATTAAATTACAATTAAATTCATTAAAGCATGTATGGTATTGCTCCCTGTGTTTTTAATTTTCTTTTAATAATGTAGTTCTAAGTTTTAGACGAGCCTCACCCAAGACTTTCAGGAGCCTCATATCAATCCTTTACTATCATTAGTAGTACTGACATTATGTACTAGGAATCTGACAAATATTGCTAGTAGAAGAGAATGTCTAGGGCTCAGGTTTGAATCCTGGTGCTCTCTGAGCTTGGTTGTTTGCTGGTTGATGTTTCATTACCCAACTAGGTAACATCAACAAACAAGATACTCTACACTTACTCACATTGCCATTACCTAGTTGGGTAATAAAACGTCCTTAAGCAAATAGCAAAATTCAGAGAGCATCAAAAAATAACTATTTGCAAATTGTCTATTGATTTTGTATTCCCTCGAGAGGGGTCAGGGTTAATGCTGAGTTGAGGCTGAAGCATGTATTGCAGATATCATGGCCAATGCCATAGAGAATGTTTTTTATTTTGCAAAATCCAGTTAGACCTATGGCAGCTTATAAAACATACTTAAATACCCATAGTGTAATGTAGAAATAACAGTAAACTACCCACAGTAAAATATACCAATAAAATATTTATAATAACATAAGGCAAGTTCTCAGTGTACAACCACAACTGACCCCAACATTTCTGTTGCTAAATGAGACAGTTGTTAAGTGTTTGCCCTATTTTGTGATCTTTTTTCTCACATAACTGTTAAATGAATAATTGCAATTATTAAGTTAGTAAATATTGGTAAAGTAAGTAAATCTGCCTTCCCCATTGACTTTGCTTGTCAGAAGGTCACAAAAGATGGCATCACACTGGGACACTGCAACCATCATAAATATGAGCCAATTGCCCAGAATCTGATTTTTGATGACTTGACTATGGAGATGCTACAACAGTCATAAATGCGAAAAACTGTCATAAGTCACTTTTTTCAATGCCTTTGTAAAATTGAATGGTCACTAAATGAACTGCTGTAAGTTAAGGACTACCTGTAACACTAAAAGCTCCATAACCAAGTAACAGTAATCAATAACAAGTACTCTCCTAAATGAACCATATTATGAAATATCATTCTTCAAAGAGGTTTGGTACTTGCTATGGAGATGTCCGTGCCAGTATCAGCTACCTTTATGAATAGCATGGGAGTATTTCATAACAATGAAATGGTTAACATGAATAAGATCTGGAAAAGCAGAGATACAAATACAAAAAACAGGCTAGTTAAAGCAATAGCCTTCCGTATAATGATGTATGGGTATGAGAGATAGACACTAAGAATGGCTGATCAAAGAATTGACGCGTTTGAACTGTGGTGCTGGCGTAAATTATTGCATCTACCATGGATAGCCAGAGTAACTTAACAGAGTGGTCTTAAATCGTATAAAACCACACACATCACTAGAAGCTAAACTCATAATACTATGTCTGATTTACTTTGGCCATGTCATGTGTGCAAATTTGTTGGAAAAGGCAATGATGCCAGTACTAGTGGAACAAGAAGAAGGGCAAGCAAAGAACATTCTGCATTGATAACATAAAATCTGATACAAAGTTGAACATCAACAATTGAAAGAAGCTGTGCTTGACAGGGTAGCATGAGAGCATTTGCCTATAAAGTCACCAAGAATCAGACACAACTAAATGGTTAAAACAACAACAACTAAAAGAAAAACAGAAATGAAAGTTAGATGATACTTTGTCCTTTGGAGCTATTTCTGTTAATTGTAATGAAACTACATTGTATTTGTAACATAAGCTCTTCAGAATAGACATGATCTCAGAACCACTGAACTAAATCTTTCAAAGATACAGCACTGGGGAACTACCAAAGGATTGTAAAAGAGCTGATGTAGTTCCATCTTCAAAAAAAGGGGGGGCTAGATCTAGAAAACTACAGACCTATCAGCCTGACTGACTTCATACCTGGGAAGATTCTGGGAAAAATAAGCAACGAATCAGTGAATACCTAGAGGCAAATAAAGTCATAACCAAAAGCCAACGTGGATTTGTCAAAAACAGATCATGCCAGACAAAACTTATTGCATTCTTTGACAAAGTGACAAAATTAGTGGACCAGAGGAATGATGTGGATATAATTTACTTGGACTTCAGTAAGGCATTTGATAAAGTAGACCACAGTCTACTATATAAGATAGAAAAATATGTGTTAGACAGCATCACCACCAGATGGATTCATAACTGGCTGACCAACTGCACTCAACAAGTATTCCTCAATAGAACTGCATCTACATGGAGGGAAGTATGCATTGGGATGCCCCAAGGCTCTGTTTTAGGCCCAGTATTCTTCAGCATCTTCATCAATGATTTGGATGAGGGGGTAGATGGGGAACTCATCACATTTGCAGATGACATTATGCTGGCAGGAATAGCCAACACTTCAGAAGATAGACTTATGATACAGAAGGATCTTGACAGATTTCAACATTGGGTGCTATCTAACAAAATGAAATTCAGTGGTGAAAAAAGTAACGTTCCACATTTAGGCAAAAAAACCCTAATGCACAGGTATAGTACAAGTAGTACCTAGCTCAATAGTAGTAACTGTAAGAGGGATCTCAGAATCCTAGTGGGCAATCACTTAAATATGAGCCAGCAGTGTGCTGCAGGTGCCCAAAAAGCTAACATAGTTCTAGGCTGTATTAACAGAGGGATAGATCAAGATAGAATCAAGATTGTGTGAAGTGTTAATGCCACTTTATAATGCCTTGGTAAGGCCACATTTAGAATACTGCATCCAGTAATAAGATGTTGAGACTCTAGAAAGAGCACAGAGAAGAGCAACAAAGATGATTAGGGGACTGGAAGCTAAAACATACAAGGAACAGTTGCTGGAATTGGTATGTCTAGTTTAATGAGAAGAATGACTAGGGGTGACACGATAGCAGTGTTCCAATATATCAGGGGCTGCCACAAAGAAGAGTGAGTCAAGCTATTCTCCAAACACCTGAGGGCAGAACATGAAGCAGTAGATGGAAACTAATCAAAGAGAGAAGCAACTTAGAACTAAGGAGAAATTTCCTGACAGAACAATTAATCAGTGGAAGAACTTGCCTCCAAAAGTTGTGAATGCTCCAACACTGGAATTTTTAAAGAAGAGATTAGACTACCATTTGTCTGAAATGGTATAGGGTTTCCTACCTGAATAAGGGGTTGGACTAGAAGATCTCCAAGGTCCTTTCCAACTTTGTTATTCTGTTCTGTTCTGAATACAACTCTATGTTAGAGTAAATGTCAGTATTGTGAAGGAATTCAGGTCCTTTAGATAACACACCTGAATTTTCTTTCTCTTCAGAGGGATGTAAGTTACTTTTTTGTGCCTGTCCACTTGCAGAATCGCAGAATGTTAAAATGTGATGTATATAAGTATGCTTTTCGCCCCTTTTCTTTCTTTTTAGGCTCTCATTAACATCTTAGTTTGTTGGATACAGGTGCCTTCCCTATCTGATGCCATCTGAATGTGTTGCTGAATAAGGATTATGAAGATGAAGTTCAACACATTTGGTTGGGAACACACTGGGGAAAATTGGACTATTTTATTGAAAGAGTTGAGAAGGGCAGCGTTTAGCTATTATATGTGCCTTCTCCAAAATCTTTTGTTTTAATATTTGTAGTTAATAGTTTGATGTTAATAGACATAAAAGCATTTGGAAATCATACCTTTATTACATCTGCAATTTAAACTATTTGAAGGTATAGAGCTATTGATTCTTTTCACAGCATTTCCTGATTTTGTCAAAGAAAAAAATTAATCCAGATGACAGTATCATGGTTATTTACTTTATTTCCATTTAACAAAGAGATTATAGCTATCTCGACATCTCAGAAAATAAATATAATGTGAATTTTTAAACAAGCAAAATCCACAATGAGTGCTTTAATTCTGTTATCATGAGATAATTTGAAGCAATTTCTTTACTTTGCAAGTATAATCACATCTTTTTTTTTCATTTTTAGGGTCCTAATTCAATCATGATTGTCTTGGTAATGCTCTTGAATATTGGCTTAGCCATTCTTTTTGTCCATTTCCTAACTTGATTGGAATTAAGAAAGGTAAGAATGCTCTTGTAGTTCCCACACAGAAATTCTTCCCTTCCCCAATATTTTTCCATTTTAAAATGATAAAATGATTTTTAAACTTTCATGTCTCCCCAATGTAATTTTGGCTATGCCTTAATGTGATTCAACATAGTTACTTAATGATATAACTGTTTTGATCCTTCAGTGAAGTCATGACAACTAGTGGCGTAAGCCCACAGTTCTCAGCAGTTGTGTCATCAGCCTTTTTAATGGCACGAGTCATGTTCAGACACAGGGAAGGAGGCATGGAATTAGGATGGGACACGAGAAATGTGGAAACTTGGAAAATTCAGCCCAAGGGCTTTTGAGGTCCACTGAAAGCTGAAGCAAGCAGCCACTGTTGGGGGGAAAGATCATCATCATACACACCAGCTTTCTGAAGCACTCCAACAAATAAAGTATGTTGGTTACTCCATCTGTTTGAACAGAGAGTGTAACTAAACTGGAAATGTACAGAGCTGCACTTTTGTTGATGGAACCGAACAGCTGCCTTACTATTTTGCTGTCTGATGTTTTTGGTGGGGGAGATGGGAAAGTGACTGCCAGAGGAATGTGGTCAGAGGATTCTGTTGCTGTGGAAGAGATTCCAGTATTCACTCCTATCTCATTAGAAGAAATAGTTAGCAGCATCACTCACCAGTCTTATTCCATTACCTGCTGCTTTTAAAATCTTTGCCATTTTCTGGGAGATTGCATTTCATTTGCTTATGCATGATTTCTGCTCACTTGCTATTTATTTAAAGCCTTTGTACAGCAGTAATATAATAATGTTGACCAGCCTGGAAAACTTCACTGGTTTTTAATCTGTATTGGAGAAAACAAATAAGCCTGTGCTATAAGCACAGTGTAATATTTTCTGGCAAGATCTATTTCGATATAATATTTATTTTAAAAAGTAAAATAGAAAAGTCATTTTTTTCAGGATTAGCAGGCAATTCATGATGATGAAATTTAAGCCATAGTTTATATCTTCCCGGTGATACCAGCAAGTAGAATTATTTAAAATGCTGTAGGGTTTATCAAGCTATAGCAGCATGCTGAATGAGCAAAGCAGAAAAGCGTTTTGCTAGTCAGTCAGCAATGTGAAACTGCCCAGTTGAGTTCAAATTCTGCTAGGATTAAAGCCTTGCCTGGTGAAACCTGTTAATTCAGCTTATCATACATAACATTTTTATGTTGAATACATTCAGGTAGATCATTTAAATCTTTAACAATGACTATCAGCTTGATGCCTTTAATGTTGCTAAACAAAGTCTGTCATCTTACCTCAGCCACTCAAAACTTAAGCCTCAAGTTTTAATTTGATTCTTTGTGTCAATTTGATGTACAGTCCTTTGTTTAGACCAGGGGTCAGCAACCTGAAACAGTGAAAGAGCCACTCGGAACCGGTTCCCTCACAAAAGGAAAAACTGGGAGCCGCAAAAAATGTGTGCGCATGCGTGTACATGCGCACATGTGCAGAACAGGGTTTGCGTGAAGAGTCGAGCCAAGGCGAGATATGCACCTACCCTGCATATTTGAATTGATTGGTTGAACTTTTTTAATCCCACTTTTTTTTTGGACTGCACATGACAGAGGACTGGGAACCACAGGAGATGGCTGAAAGAGCCGCCTGCGGCTCTAGAGCCGCGGGTTGCAGACCTATGGTTTAGATGATGTGATCCATGTTTTACGCTCCCCACTGAAATAAATGTAGTAAAGGAGCATGCTTATTTATTTATCAGAAAATTGTACACGGTGTGACCATTTGGAAAGTCAGCATTTTAATTTGAAATAAAAGGTGTAAAACTTGGGTTTTCATTTATTTTAAAGCTCTTAGAAATTATGCTTTTCAATAGATATTTAATCCTATTGTATATTATTATTAATGATTATTATTACTAATACTATTATTTGCATGGTTTAGTAGAAAGGTTTCTCATAATTACATTTGTTATCACAAAAGGCATCCCATTCTAACTGAAATGGTTTGGAATAATTCTCAAAAATTGCAGCTGCTTAGTGCAAGAAAATAGTATAGTGGCATTTTTTGCAGAAATGGGTTGACAGTCTTGAATTTTAACCAGTATGGAAATGAGAAGAACACAAAAGGCAGCAAATGAAATGTAACAGCTATATGCTTTTTTTTAAAGAAGGAAAAGATAGTTTACTTTAGAAAAATATTTCTTAATTGAGAATCAAGACATTAAATTTTAACAAGCCTTATGTAAACATGCTTATCTACAACAGGTCCCAATTAAGTTGTTGATTATGTTAATTTTGTAACACAATATTACATGTGTATTTAAAAACCCAAAAAGTATAGCTTTTTAAAATTTATAAATTAAACATGTTGTTTCTGTTTATAAATATGATTTATAAGCTTTTTTAAGAGTAAAGCTCCAATAAAAAATGTTAGTATTTTTCTAAAATGTGCATTGCTGTATTTTACATAAAAGGTAATTTATAGTTGGTTGTAATATTGTACACTACATTTTGGACAGCTTATAATCCTGCCAATGTATTTAAATGATATGTCACTTTGTCTATTTAAAATTTCTTGCTGTGAATGAACTCTTTTATCTAATGAGCTGCTTTATTTATAATTTCTGGAAACCAAAATGGATAATGTACAGTTTTCATAACTGTATTTGCTCTAATTAAAAAATAGTATTGGTTACAAATGCATAAATGTCCTCTCTCTCACTCTCTCTCTCTCTCTCACTCTCTCTCTCCTATTAATGTTTTCTGCATTTTCCTTGCTTTTTTTAAAAGGAAAACACATGAATAGTTTACAAATAAAACATGCCTATCTTACAAGTTCAGTTTTATTCTGGTTATATAGACAATATGTCATATTAGGTTCTCTTAGAAATCAATATACAAAAAGACCAAATACAGGCTTTTATAATGCTACTTTCCAAAATATAATGCTTTCTTTCTTCATTGTATTGAATGAAGCAAAGCATTGGTTCATTGAGTGAATGTTCTACTTGCTCTAAATATCTTCAGCCTTTGTGCCAATGTAAGAAAACAGAATCTACGCGTAGCCTTTCAAATTCTGTCTACAAAAGATATTTTGAGTGTATAACAGCATGAAGACCTGTAACACTTTAAGACAGCTACATCTTTTCTTGGGAGTGGTTGACAGAATTGATGCTTCCTACAAATAGACACCTTGGTTGATTATATAGTACATTACATATTCATTTTATATGGCACTATCCCATTGTTTTATAATAGGATAGGGCCATATAAAATCTCTTCCTCCTTTTCAAGATGGGACACAGTAACATCCAGCTCCTGGAATGAGAAAAGATAAACGTTTTGTTATCCTAGACCAGGGGTCTTAAAACTTGGCCCTTTTATGACTTGTGGACTTCAACTCCCAGAATTCCTCAGGCTGGCTGAAGAATTCTGGGAGTTGAAGTCCACAAGTCATAAAAGGCCCAAGTTTGAGGACCCCTGTCCTAAACAAAGGAAATGTGCTAAAGACCAGTAGAGCCTCCAGAGAACTTCATTTTGTGCTAGAGATGCACCAGAATTAATAGGTATTAATCAAGTAGGTTCATGAGCACATAAATAGATTGCTTTCTGGTGGAAGTCAAGTAATGAAGGAAGATTCTTTTTAGGAAAGTCTTTTATTGCTCTTTTTAATCAAAGCACAATGCTGAAATCTGCTGATGTGACTATAAGAGAACTAGGCTCAATATTTTCCTTAATGAGTTTTATTTTTTAAAAAAGTCCAAATAATAAGATTTAAGCTTTCCCTTCAGCAGTCTTGATCTATATCAGCCCTTTCTGTGTTTACGCTAGAATAAAGTTGCATTCTTGTATGGGATGTATTTTTACAGTACCTCTCCTTTCCCTGAAAAAAATAGATGAAAAGCCAGTCCGGCCTGTGAAGGTGATGTTTCACATTCTCCTTTTTAATGTTTAAAAGAAGAGCAATGCTCATTGTTCATGTTCAATAAAGTGCTTTGTTTAAAACAAGATCATGAAGTGAGCCTTAGAATAAAGATTAGATTAAATGGTGCATGTTGCTGAGCTTGTTTGTATTGATTGATTACATAAAACATTGGAGAGAAGTACTTTCAACTCAAACAGATTTTCCTACTTGTTCATAGTTACAATGGCCAGACAAAATGATTTTTACATGGATCATTTCAGAAAACTGAAAGACAATTGAATTGCTTAGCTCTACTACCAAAAATTCATCTTGTGCTGAATTATAACTAAGCATGTGTAGAATAATGCAAACTATAGGAGGGCCCTGAAACAGCTGCTTTTAATAATACTCAGTCTGCAATTATTTATTATTCCTTTTTCCTCATTTCCACATGACTGGTTGATGATGATTCATAGCTATAGAATTTATTCAGTGCTGGAAGCCACCAAAAGACCTTTTATCTTGAGATTTCAGAACTGTCAGATTCTATCTTTTGAAAACTATATGGCCATCAAAGGTGAGTCATTATTATGATACTGATAACGGTGTAATGCTTTGTCCAAGAATTTTGTCTCACTAGCCAGTTATGCACAGCCAGTTCTGTGGTAAAGAACAGAAATTGGTAAGTAATATGTTCAGATTTGAGACTACAGAATTCATAAAAATAAGCATTGAAAGTTTTGCACCATATATGTGTCCATATAACCACCAAGCCAATACATTCTAGAACCCTCCCAATCATTTTCAATAAATTTATGTTTATAAATTCTGAAACCAGCACAGTGCAAAACAGGATGGTTGGTTGTAACTTTAAATGAATTCTGATAAAAACAGGAGGAATTTTTGCAGAAACGTTTTAGCCAAAAGTAGTGAATTATTAGGTTTCTAAATGCTCTGAGAAAAAAGTTCCCAGATGGTAAAATGAAAATTTGGAACATTTTTTTTTCTGCCAGATGGTCTGTGCTGCTTTCTTTAATCCAGTTCTTTCAGCTAGCCTTTATGCATCTGAAACATTGCTAAAGGACTAGAGTCTTTTTGCTGTATTTTAAAATACATACCTTGTTGTGCTGCAGCTATAAAAATGAATAATCTTAAATGTAATCTACAGTGTTAATTGCCAGATACACTTTACACAAATGAAAATTCCCTTTGTGGGTCTCTTGATCCACAACTTTTTAAAACTGTATGCACCTGCCACATGATGTTTGTATCAAAAAATATTGTGCAGGACCCTAATAAATATGTTTGTGAACAATATCACTTTCTGATTTTTGCATAAATATACTTGAAAAACCAGAACAAATTATATGAAGTAGCATTTAAACATGTAAACATCACATTTATGCATTTTTAGTTTGGATATATGGGAGATGTCTCGTTTTGAGTAACAAGTAAGTAGTTCAACTCAAACTCAAAACTTATAAACAGTGCAGTATCATTCGCTCGAAGAAAAACAAGCAGCATGGAAGAACTGCCTCAGGCATGTATTAATGTTCAATTAATAACTTTATTTTACAAGCACAGCAAAGAAGAGTGAATGCAGAATGTGTTGTATGAGAAGAAAATAGACTGGCTTAAGACAATGTGTGAATCTATATAGGCAGTGTTCAACTTACAATCACAATTGAGCCAGAATTTTGGTCATAGTTCATTGAGGTCATTAGTTCAGTGGTCCCATGACCTCTTGATTTTACAACCATTTTTATAATGTTCATTAAGCAAATCATGTACATAAAATCCGAATCCAGCTATCCAGTGTTTTTTGCTAGAGAATAACAAAAAACATTGCAAAATGTGATCACATGCCCATAGGACACTGCAACTAGTTATAAATGCGAGCCAGTTGCCAACTGCTCAAAATGCAATCATAAAATGGTGAGGGTAATATGGCAGTTGTAACTCTGAGTATGTGTTCTGTACCAACCTGCTACCGGCCTTGCAGAAAGGCAACCCCTGTACAAACGGCAGAGGCTGGAAAGCGTCTGAGGCTGGAAAACGTCTGCCAAGTTTATTACACAAACAAACAACAAAACATGAAACAAGATACCGGAGCTTTGATCCTCAAACGGAGCGGTTGCTTTCAGCAACCAGCCCTTCCCCAAACACTCCCTTTATTAGAGTTCAGGGCGTGGCCTCCCTGTGCCTCCTTCCGAGAAGTCCCACAGCCTTTCTCTGCTTGCTCCTGCTTGACTGCCTCCTGCGTCGGGCGTCCTTGAACAGGGCCAGCTGTGGGTCATCATCATCCGCACTGTCGGGCTCGCGCAGCTGAGTCTCCACCAAGTAAGAGGGCCCTGGCTGGGGGCTCTGCGAAGCCTCCAAGCCATCATCAGCAAGTTCGTCTTCAACACCCTCCTCCTCCCCCTCGTCTGAGTCATCCGAGTCATCCGACCCGGCTGCCGGACCCACAGGCTGACCCTGAATCACAACAGTATGGGTTGTAACTTTTTTTCAATTCTGTCATAGCTTTGAACAGGCATTAAGCGACCAGTCATAAGCATTACTTGTACATGGAATGGGTTAAGAGTCAGAGATAACAATGGATGTATTCTGGGCAATGGGAAGAAATATTTAACTGTGCTGTTACTAAAATCAAACAATTACGAAGAACTATTGCAAATAGTTTATGCATTAGTTTGTATTTCAGGAGAATAGTAATACTTCACATTTAGAATTTCCCTATTCAATCTCTGAATTATTTCTTACTAATTAGATACAAAAGTCTAGAGGTAGTCCTTGCTTAATAACCAATCATTTAGTCTAAACCAAATATAAGGCAACACAAAATACGTGTAGAAAGCTGGCAAGTGTTAAATTCATCTGTTAGCCTAGCCAAAAATATTAAGATTTGATGCTTACAAGAATTTAGACCACGCATATCGAAAAACATTTTTAGAGCACTTCTTATTGGCCATGAGCTGGCTTGCTTTCTATTATTTCTATTTCAGATAGCATTGATTAGCTGGATGTGATTGTTGTGGGTCCATTTTTTAGTTAGATCTCAACAGTGGCAAGAACACCCACACAAATATGCTAAAACAGTAGAAAGATTGTGGGCATTATGAGCTGATATTAAGAAGATATCAGGAAGATGAGATCAATAACTATATGGAATTGCATGTCCAGCCCAGCACTTTTCCCTTTTGATTTTCCTGTCTCCTCACTAGAAGTAAGAATGAGTACTGCCAAGTAAAGTTTCCTATTTTATTTTGATACAGTTATACTTCAGGATACTCACTTTTTTATTATTTAGGAGCACAATACGTCTGTTGTTTCAGAACTCCAACTGCAAGTCATGCCAAAGATAATCTAGGATTAAATCAAATTGAATATAATCTCACTGCTGTTTATGGACAAATGAAAGTTCTCTGAATAGCAACTGTGATGTTAGTTTGCTACTGCTAGGTAGTTGCATCACTTATATCAGAAATTGCTCTTCTGCATGTATCAGAAGAATATGTGCTTTCTTATGTGCAATAAGAAAGAGGAACTGCTGCCCAAGATGTGAAGATCATGCTCTTCCATGTTATAATCAGGACAGAGCTGCCACCAAAATGTAAGTTCTGCCTCTGTATAATGCTCAGCTTTTTTATGTCTCTCAGATGCAGAAAGGGCAGGAAATGTACTAATTACTGCATGTTTCTACTGTTAACTACTGTTATGTTACAATGGTTTATAGGTAAAGGTAAGGTAAAGGTTCCCCCACACATGTGTGCTAGTCGTTTCCGACTCTAGGGGCCGGTGCTCATCTCCGTTTCAATGGTTTATACTAAACCATAAAATACCAACATAATGAAAATACAGTAACCTTTACAACTAAAACACAAAAATATGGTTAAAATGATTATCTAGTAGCAGCTCTCTTGCAAAGATCTAAAAAAATAAACTGCTTTTCCTGAGAAAGTTCAGCATAGACTTGCTTGTTTTGACACCTTTTGTTCGAAGATCTGGTCCACCCACAAATGCAAAGAGAGCAGCTTTAATGTAGGAGGATTAAATACAAACAATTCTAATATAGAGAAGCATATAGAGTACTGTATTACATTAAAACAATGGAAATGCATGTTAAAATCCCTCTGACCATTGGGCTGAGTCACTAAATCCCATTTTACAGTGTTGTTTTGAGAATAAATTGATGGAGGACCATTGTGTGCATTTTAGTATACATATGATATAAGGGACAGGGTCTTTTCAAATGTCATACAAAAATTAGCTATTTATCTTGGCTCAGTCTTCTAGCAGTAAAAGTTAAATTGGCTAATTCTGGGTGATTGGAACTAAACTATCAACATCTGTGATGCAAACAATGAATGCTATTGCAGACCATTTGTGTGTTAGGTGATTATGTCTTTTACTTATTGGTTGTAAGGTTGTAAGTAAGAAGCATGGTTTAGGTCACATATGCTTAGTATGATCAAGCTATAAAATTCTATTCCAATATATGGGATATTGGAGCACAGCCAATTGTACCAGATGTCATCTTAAGTTATTGGGTCCTCCCTTGAAAATGAATGGGTAAGATGTCATCAGTAAAATCTAATTCTTTGCTTCTCATTTAAGTATGATTGTAATCTTGGAATTTCTGTGACTGGGGAGGAATCTTCCTATGCACAATAAGCATCCTACTATCTCCTTTTTATTATGCATGCAATGGAGAGCAAGCTGTTTAGGCACACATTATGTTAGTAACATCTTTCCCCCATTGA
Organism: Vipera berus; assembly: GCF_964194415.1. Lineage (NCBI taxonomy): Eukaryota > Metazoa > Chordata > Lepidosauria > Squamata > Viperidae > Vipera > Vipera berus. Next base: position 183,634,942 of record NC_138204.1, on the reverse strand, counting down.
AGTCTATTCCTTTCCCATGCTTAATCCAGGAATAATAAATATAAAATGTGAAGGTAAATATTTTTTTAATATTCAGAGGAGTTTATGACCTGTGTCATTGTCCTTGCCTCTTGCCTTTTTCATGCAAAAACACGATATCTATACAATGAGCACATTAATAAAATTAGGGATAAGTCTTTTTTTAATACAAGACTGCAATTACTTCCTCCTTTGTTTCTTGCCTATTTAACACATTAATAAAAACTTTTATATTGCTGGAGAGCCAATTTGGTGTAGTGATTAAGGCTTCAGGCTAGAAACTGGGAGGACATGAGTTCTAGTGCTGCCTAGTCTTGTTAAAGCAAGCTGGGTGATTTTAAGCCAATTCTTCTCTCAAGAAGCAGACAATGACAAACCACTTCTGAAAAACTTTGCAAGAAAACTACCGGAACTTGTCCAGGCAGTTGCCAGGAGTCAACATTGACTCAAAGCGTGTGTGAACATGCACACACACACACACACACACACACACACACACACACACACACACATCTTGAGTTGTTTTTAATCTGATACAACTTGCCTGGTGAGCGGTGGCCTAACATTGGGGAAAAGCTACCTGTATATTCCCTTTGAAATGTTTCTCATATTATGGTGATCATACTGTCTATAATCCACTTGATCACATGTTAAAGAATTAGAGTTCCTAATCCATAGAATAGGGCTGCACTTTCAGGTCAAGAACAGAGCAGATGGCCAAATACTACAAGAGAAATAATTTATTGATTCTGCTGATATACAGCATAGATTTGTATAAAACCCATTCAAAATGCATCCTGATTTATGCATGGACAATATAATAACCTTCAAGGGAAAAATGATCCATACATAGATTGGCATTTGTAGGTTCTCCACTGTTGCAAGTTAGGTATATACCACAAATCTTTTTCATACTATTGTGGGGAAAAGTTATGGACTCCCATAAATTACTCCCAAGTTATTTTTTATATTCCAAATATGCTGTATCAAAATTTGATTTCAAATCAAGGGAAAATTGCCATTTCAAGATAACTGGAAAACAAGACATTTTACTCAATTGTCAAAGGTAATTCAAATTTTTTGCACCTTATCCAGGAGGAGCCAATTTTACATTTTTAAAGCAATTATCTAATTGCCTAGTGGTTTGTGTAATCCAAGTACTAATTCAGTGCTTTCATAAACATAAGACTTGCACACTGCTTTATCAATGGTCTAATCTTACTGAGGTAATCCTTGATTTATAACCATTAGTTTAACAATCATTCAAAGTTAAAACTGTGCTGATAAAAATGACCTACAACTGGTCCTCACACTTATAACCCTTGCAGAATCCCTTGCAGTTGTCAACCAGCATATATTTGTGACAGTTGCTGCATCCCAGAGTCATGTGATTGTGCTTTGCAACCTTCCCAGCAGGGTTCAAACAAGCAAAATGAATGGAGAAAGCCTGATTCACTTAACAACCATGGCAAAAAAGGTTGTAAAATCAGGCACATTCACTTAATGACTGCATTGCTTAACTGACATTCTGGTCCCAATTGTGATCATAAGTCAAGGACCATCTGTACAGAAAGCTTAGCTTTGTGTAATAGCAGAAGCACAAGGCCATTATATTAATCAGTGCAATAATCTACCTACTTCTGCACTCTGACTGCTGTAGCATCAAATATTTACTTGCATCTATTAATAAACCATCACAAAATTAAAATACAATGAGACCTTTCATAGGACTTAAAGTAATTCTGTATTACTTCCAACTATTCTATATTAACTACAGATTGTTTGAATAGGCCGCTAGGGGAACCTAGAATTTCTCTTTATTGCTTTAGCTCTTCAAAGGAAATTCATTAATCATTAGAATAATGCTAATTGATAAAATGAGGTTTGTTTAACCCTGTTCTGTCCTAGGTATCCTGCCTTATTCTGCCTTTCTTTTTAATCTATCTTCATACGCCTAGCATCCCTTGTCCTTTTTATGGTAATGGCTCTAATCACTTACTTCATAGCTAACAATAACCTAAATATTGCATCCAATATCTGAACCTAGGAGCATTCTCATCCTAGAAGAACCTATGATGTTCTGCATGGATTAATCTTCTTTGGATCCCCTTTTATTAAAATCTGATTGCCAGGCATCACCAACTGTCTACATCAGCTAAGCTACAACTTCCTTTTACCTTTTCATTTCTTGGCATTTTGCTATCTCTGACCTTATTTGAGTCAGCCAGTAGCTTTTGAGGATGAGAGAATCTGCATCTGTACTATATGTACATTAAAATTCTTCCTGTTTGTCTTCTTATAATAGTAAGTGGGAATGACCTGGAGAAATAAAGGGAAGAGATGCTGCCTAGGAACTATCAGATAAAAGGGGGAGGAACCCACGGTTGAATAACAGGCAAAGAAAGAAATTTAGAAAGGATCCTCCCTAATCTATCCTGTGACCCCTCGTTTCTGGCTATGGTGTGCACTAGGGACCCGGGGGGCTTAACTCTGTCGGCTGAGGAAGGTCTCATACCTGCGGATGTCACTTCTAGTTCGTGCAGGTTCTCTGGGTTCTGGCTTCTGCAAACGGCTTTGAGGTGTCCGGTTTTGCCACAGCCGTGGCATTTGGCACTACGGAAACGGCAGGTGGCCCTGGGGTGACTTCCCCCACAGCTGGTGCATCTCGTTGGTTTTCCTTGGGAATTGCCCCTCAGGAAGTTGGAATTTTTGCCGGTCGCTTGGTTGCTAGGCGGTCCTCCGCGGCTGTCATGGCGGGTTTGGAGCCTTTCGAACCTCCGTTGGACCGCGTCCACATCCGTTAAGATGTCGTTTTCCCCATTGTCGCTGAGGGTTAAGTCCTCTTGATGTACGGACCCGAATGGCCCGTTGCCTGGTTGGCCGGTTGATTCTTGGTGGCTTTCTTCATAAGCCAAGATTTCCCTGGAGGCCTCGGTTAGGTTTAAGGATGGCTTTGCGACTAGCTTCTTCCGAAGTCGTTCGTCTTTGAGTCCAATGACTACCTGGTCACAGATGCGGTCTTCCAGGTCAGGGAATCGGCACCTCCTTGCGGCATGGCTGACCCGTGCTATGAAATCTGTGGCGGACTTGCCCGGAAGTTGGCATAGCCGTGCGAAGTTTACGCGCCAGAAGAGTTCCGATTTTGCGGGCATAAAATGCTTACTGAGCCCTTCCGTGAGTTCTGCATAGGAAACTGAGGCGATGGGATCCGGGCTGAACAGTCCGACGGCCACGTCGTAAACGGCTGGCCCGCTTAGGCAAAGGAGTGCCGCTGCCTTGGACCGATCGTCCGCGATTTTGTTGACGAGCAGGAATCCTTCGACCTGGCCCCAGTGTGATTCCCAACATTCTGGGTGCCGGATATCGAACTCACGGATATGCCCGAGATTAGCCATGCTGTCTTGATGAAGGGAACTGCTACGCAGCATTTTGAGGGAAGTGAAACTTCTGGCTCAGTGACTTCAGCCGTGACTAGCTCTGAACCGTAGAAGAGATTCTCTTTCCATGGCTAGTGACTTCAGCTTAGCGTAGCAGGGATCCCATCCTCGTCGCCAGTGCTTTATCTTCAGCAAGGAATAGGCGAGACAGCAGGCTCAAGAAACAACCAGTTTATTGTAGTGCGGAACTAGGCGCTTGACAGGTTTTCTGCGCCGCTATTTATACTCCAGCTGGCACGCTGGGGACCAATCAGAAACTTGCCAGTTTCCCGCGGATTGTGAGATCCAATCTGCGGCGGCTGGTTTAGACAGCCGGAGCTGCAACATAGCCGCGCTTGCTCAGTTGCCGCAGTTTGACAGTTGACAGCTGTCAGACTGCTGTGCCTGCGCGAACCTAAGGCAGCTTTGACAGCTGTCAAAGCTGCCGTCTATTAGAGCCGCCGAAAACAGCGCCAATCAGCTGTTTCGGCGGCTCAGAAGCCCCCTCCTCGGGAGAAGAGGAGGGGGCGAGCGCCCAGGTAGGGGTAGAGCTCTCCGGGGCCGCCAGAACTTAAAGTTTTGGCGGCTGAAGGATTGAGCCCCCCCAAAGCCTGGGCATGCTCCGGACTGTGAGGCGCTTCTGCTCCGGGCTTTTTGGAGCAGAACACGGCGTCCGCAACCATCCCTGCTAGCAAGAAAGAACTTTGGAGAACGAGGATGCAGGCAGAGCGATACAGGAGATTCAGGTGAAAGTGGTCTTTTGATCTTTAACTCAATGGACTTTGCTGAGCTTGAAAGTGAAAGTGCGTAGCAGACAATAGTGGGTGAAAATGGCGGCTACATCTTCTAAAGTTCCTGCTCTGGTGAAGCAGTCTTCGTTGCAAGCCTTATTGTCCCCTGCACCCGTATTTGCACCAGCCCTTACAGTTAAAGATTTGCAGAATGTGATGCAAGAGATTATGGAAAAGCAATTGCAACAATTTGCTGAGATAATGGATAAAAAGCTGGAGGAGAAGTTAACAGAAAAACTAGCTGAGGTTATGGATGAAAAGATTACAGAGAAACTAACAGAAATAAGAGCAGACATCTTATCTGTATTTCAAGGCATGGCTGTATGTATTGAGAATTTGGATGAAAGAGTGGAAGATCTCAGTCAAAATAATACTAGATTAGAAGTAAAAATGACAGAAACCGAAAATGTAGTGGAGAAAATTGAGTGTGATTTGACCTTGGTACAGTATCATCAGATGGAGTTTGCCGTGAGAATCAGAGGCTTAAAAGAAGACCCTAAAGAAAATTTGAAGAAAATAGTTTCTGAGGCTCTGGAAGGGGTGCTGGGGCGACCAGCAGATGAAATAATGGAAGATATAGATAAAATTTTCCGTGTTAATTCATGGATTGCAAGACAAAGGAAATTACCCAGAGATGTGGTGGTTTATTTTACAAAGAGAGTGATTAGAAATGAGGTTATTCAAGCCTCCTACAATACTGAATTTGTAATTGCTGAGCAAGAAGTCTTGATTTTAAAAGAGATCCCTCCAAGAATTTTAAGTAGAAGGAAGGAATTTGCTTTTTTGACCCAAGAATTGAGACAACGTGATATTAAGTTCAGATGGGAGATACCAGTGGGTATGGTGGTGACCTATGAAGGTATGAGGCATCGTCTTACTATGGTGATTCAGGCACGTGATTTTTACAGTAATGTTTTAAAAGCAGCCCCCATACCACTTTTGGAATCTACAAACAAGAAAGGTGAGAGAGAGTCTCAACGACACAGAGAGAATCTACAAGGTGCTGAAGGAATAATGCAGACAGATGAGAAAGTTACAGGAGTGGATCAAATTTCAGTGCCACTGGAGGAGGCCAGAAATTGGAGGAGGCGTGCTGCTTCTAGACGAATGAGACGAGCCTGAAAATTTAGTTGTAGAACTGAAGGAGATAATAATGCAATAAGGATTATAAAAGGTGGTTTTAGAAGAGTAAACGGGAATTGAAATTTATTTATTTATTTATTTATTTATTTATTTATTAGTTTTTATAAACCGCCCTTCTCCCGAGGGACTCGGGGCGGTGTACAGAGGAAGGAATGTATACAGATTGAACAATAAAAATAATAAGAAACACTAATGAAAACAAACTGGGACCCCAATTAACGCTATCATGCCAGGCCGGACTGCTGGAACAGGAAAGTTTTTAAGTCGCGACGGAAGGTACGGAGGTCAGGGGCCATCCGGATTTCGGTTGGTAAGCTGTTCCAGAGGGCTGGCGCACCCACTGAGAATGCCCTCCCCCTGGGGGCCACCAGCCGACATTCCTTGAGCGGTGGCACCCTGAGGAGGCCCTCTCTGTGGGAGCGCACAGGACGGTGGGGTGCTGACATTGGCAGAAGGTGCTCCCGTAGGTAGTCCGGACCCATGCCATGTAGGGCTTTGTATGTCATTGTTAGCACCTTGAACTTCACACGGAAGGCAACTGGAAGCCAGTGCAGCGCACGGAGGAGAGGTGTGATATGGGAGTATCGGGAGGCTCCCAAGAGTGTCCGTGCCGCCGCACTTTGCACCAGTTGAAGCTTCCGAGTGGATCTCAAGGGCAGCCCCATGTAGAGAGCGTTACAATAGTCTAGGCGAGAGGTCACAAGGGCATGGGTGACTGTACGTAAGGAATCCAGGTCCAGATAAGGCCGTAGTTGGCGAACTAGTCGAACCCGGGAGAAGGCCCCCTTGGTCACAGCTCCTATGTGGTCTTCCAGGGAGAGCTGCGAGTCTAGGAGGACACCCAGGTTGCGGGCCCTATCAACAGGGGGAAGTAACTTGTCCCCAATGTTAAGCAGTGGGACGTTCTGAATATCCTGGCTTGCCGGTACGTACAGCCATTCAGTCTTGTCCGGGTTCAGTTGAAGCCTGTTTCTCCCCATCCATTCCCGGACCGCTTTCAGGCAGCGGGACATCACGTCTAGGGCATCACTGATATTGTTTGGAGTTGAGATAAAAAGCTGGGTGTCATCAGCATACTGATGGTACCCTACTCCAAAACTGCGAATGATCTCACCCAGCGGTTTCATGTAGATGTTGAACAGGAGAGGCGAGAGGACTGACCCCTGAGGGACTCCGCAAGCGAGAGGCCTCGGGGTCGACCTCTGTCCCCCTGTCAGCACCAACTGCGAGCGACCCTGGAGAAAGGAGGAGAACCAGCGCAGAACCGTGCCTCCCACTCCCAGTCCCCTGAGGCGTCGCAGCAAGATACCATGGTCGATGGTATCGAAAGCCGCCGAGAGGTCTAATAAGACTAGGACAGAGGAATGGCCCCTGTCCCGGGCTCTCCAGAGATCATTCATCAGAGCGACCAATGCCGTCTCCGTGCTGTAGCCCGGCCTGAAACCCGATTGGTACGGGTCTAGATAAACCGCTTCATCCAGGATCTGAGGAAGTTGGTGCGCCACCACGCTCTCAACAACCTTCGCAAGGAAGCGAAGATTGGAGACTGGACGAAAGTTATTCAAAGAGGATGGGTCCAAGGTGGGCTTCTTGAGGAGAGGTCTCACCACCGCCTCCTTCAAGGCGGTGGGGAAGTGACCCTCACTCAGAGAAGCAGAGATGACCGCTAGGAACCAGCCTCGTGTCCCCTCTCAAGCTGCATAGGCCAGCCAGGAAGGGCACGGGTCCAGTAGGCATGTGGAGGAGCTCAACCTTCTCATAATCCTGTCCACTTCCTTAGGAGTTACAGGATCAAATTCTTCCCAGATGACGTCGACAAGACTGTCCATGTCTTGTTCTTCCATCTCAGCCCAGTTGGAGTCCAGGCCAGTTCGAATCCGAGCAATTTTATCCAGCAGATATTGACCAAATTCCTCGGCTCGACCCTGCAAGGGTTCCTCCCTCACCTCTTGGTTTAATAGGGAGCGAGTCACCCTGAACAAGGCAGCCGGGCGATTATCTGCGGACGCGATGAGGGTGGAGAAGTAGTTGGATTTTGCCACCCTTATCGCAGCGAGATAAGACCTGGTGAGGATTCTTAGTCGCAATCGGTCGGATTCGGATCGACTGGATCTCCAACGGCTCTCTAGGCCCCGTCTCCGACGCTTCATCTCCCGGAGCTCCTCGGTGAACCATGGGGCTCGCTGGGATCTGCGCCGGGTCAGAGGCCGCAAGGGTACAACTCGGTCCAGAGCCTCCGTGGCTGCCTTTTCCCAGGCTTCCACTAAGGCATCCGCCGAGCTGTGAGCAGGGGGTGCATGCGTGTCCCTAAGCGCTGCCTGGAACTTATCAGGGTCCATTAGGCGCCTAGGGCGGTACCATCTGACTGGCACTGTGCACCCACGGTGGGGGGTGGCAAGGGGGAAGTCTAGCCCCAGGAGGTGGTGATCGGTCCATGACAGGGGCGTAACAGTTGTGGCACCCCCACCGATATCATCACGCCACCGTCCAGACAAGAACACCAAGTCTGGGTTGTGGCCTCTCTCATGAGTCGGCCCAGAAATTATTTGCAACAGGTCCATGGCCGCCATGGAAGCCATGAACTCCCGAGCCAGTTCGGACGATCCTCCCAGGGACGGTAGATTAAAGTCGCCCAAGACCATGAGTCTTGGGAATTCAACCACCAACCCTGAGAGGACATCGAGTAGCTCGGGTAGGGCCGCCGCTGCACGATTAGGTGGTAGGTACGCCAGCAGCAGGCCCAACTGCGCCCCCGGGCCGTATCTCAGTAGGAGAGACTCACACCCGACCATCTGAGGGACGGTGGTCTCTCGCGGGCTAAGGGATTCCCTGATGATAACTGCCACTCCCCCGCCCCTCCCATGAGCCCGGGGCTGGTGCAGTACCTGGAAACCTGGCGGGCAGAGGTCAACCAGAGGAACACCCCCCTCTGGGCCCAGCCAGGTTTCCGTGATGCAGGCCAGGTCCGCATGCTCACTCTCCACTAGGTCACGAATGAGGTGAGCTTTGTTAGCTACGGACCTTGCATTCAGGTAGACCAGCCTTAGCATGGGAGGGTGCGCACCTTTGCTCCCGGGTCCTCCGGGGGAGAACAGAGGGTCGGAGTGTCTCACCGCTTGTACAGAGCGGAGATGACACTCCCGGTGACGATACGGCCCTCTGTCTGTGCACCTTCTGCCATTCCCCACCATCCTAGGGATGGGACGTTTGTCAGTACGCCACTGGGTGTTATCGGCGACTGGTCCTCGTTGTACGCCGTCACGAACGGCCGTGGGCCTGGCATGCGTTATGGTGGCTGGAAGGCGTGCCTTTCCCGCGCAACCATAGTCTTCTCCCTCCCCCCTCCCTAACCCCACAAAAAACTTAACTAAGAACTTAATCAGGGGCCTCTTGTTGGGCTTATGCTGGAGGCCCCTGACCCTGCCCGGCCATCTCTCAGAGGCCCAGTGGTTGGGCCCGTCATCAAGATTGGATGTGATGCAGGCGGGTCGCACCCAGGAGAGTGGGGAACCCCTGAGGGCGTGCAGTACTGTGCTAGAGTATTGAACGAGCATAGTCACAGGTGGTTCCGGGAAGGCTGTCCCCTGGATGGTGAATTTGCAGGAGGGTCGAGTCGGGTAGGTGCGTTTCTGGATCGTCGCCCTGCCACTGCCACTTGGCCGGGCGAACCCCCAGAAGCAGGCCACTCCTCATCCTCTCACGATGGGTTGTGTCTCTGCTTCCGGAGGTGGTCCAGAACGTACTCTGGGTGAAGCATACCCCATAGAGCTCTCACCTCTATGGGGTTGCAGGTGTAAGGCCCAGCCACTCTGCCACCGTGGCTAGCACCCAGGCCCGTTATGTCCTGTGGGGAGAGAATGGGCAAGGATGATTGAGAGTGGGCAGAAGGCAGGATGGAGGGATCCATTAATTGGCGTCAGCTCTGGTGGTTCAGCCGCCCAAACAGTTCCCTCCCTGATCCTCTGGGCGTTGTTCCCGGCCGTAGCTCCATGGCCCCTATTGGTTGGGGACCGTCCGGAGCGTGGCCTCCCAGAGGTATGGGAGTCCCTGGTGTCATGCCCCTGCTGTTGCCGTCTCCGATCAAGGTGTCTCGAGGAGGTGGCCGCAGATGCCTCGCCGCCGCCGCTACCGCCACTGTCTGAGGCCCCTGGGCAAAAATGGTCTAAGGCCCAGAGAGGCTGTCACCGCCGTCTTCGCCTTCGTTGCCGCCGCTTCCGTCGTACAGGGCATAGAGGAGTCGTTGGCACCCATTCGGGGCGGCTGGAAACGGCTCAGAGTGCAGGCCGGAGACGCTACGCCGTGTCCATTTTTGCCGGCGTCGAGGGATCCTGGTGAGGGTGGTCGGCCGGGGCCTGGAGAAGCTTTCGCTGCTGCCGTGGCCCACGTCGCCGTCGCCTCCATTGCCCAGCGTCTCCTTTGGTGTGACTCTTCCACCGCCCAGCTGATCCGCGGCGCCTCCTCTGATCCTCGGAGACGCCGCCGCTGCCCGCTGCTGCTGCTGTTGGTTTCGTTGCCGGCGCCTCCGCCGCACAGCTGATCTGCGGAGACGCTGCCCTTGCCCGGTGATCGGCATCGGAGGAGACCGCAGACCAGGGCTCGCTGGGCTCTCACCGCCGAAGATGCCGCCGCCACCCGGGAGCCGGTCAGGGGCAGAGCAGAGCCTCCGGCCCCTCCTGGATGGCTGCGACGGCTGTCGTGGTCCAGGGCTGTCGTGGTCCAGGGGCGGGCCTCTCGCCGCCGACGCCGCCGAAGATGCCGCCGCCTCCGCCACCCAGCTGGTCCAGCTGGTCCGCGGCGTCTCTGTCGATAGCCCGGAGACGCCGCCGTCCCCGGGAGCCGGTCAGGGGGCCGGGGCAGAGCAGAGCCTCCGGCCCCTCCTGGATGGCTGCGATGGCTGTCGTGGTCCAGGGGCGGGTCTCTCATCTCCGTCGCCGCCGAAGATGCCTCCGCCTCCGCCACCCAGCTGGTCCAGCTGGTCCGCGGCGTCTCCGCTGATAGCCCGGAGACGCCGCCGTCACCCGGGAGCCGGTCAGGGGGCCGGGGCAGAGCAGAGCCTCCGGCCCCTCCTGGATGGCCAGGGGCGGGCCTGGAGACGCCCCACCGCCACCGCCGTTGCCAGGCTCCCTGGATCAACGACCAGCCTGGGGGCTTGAAAGTCGTCGCCGCAGCCGCTGCCATCCTTGCCGCCGGGGCCTCCGCCGCACAGCTGATCCGCGGAGGCGCCGCCCTTGCCCGGCAGTTTGACAAGCGGTAGAGGCAGGGCGGAGGTGCTGGCCCCGTTTATAACGGTTGCCAACGGCCCAGGCGGCGGGGCGGGGATGTCCCGGCACCCCTGCAGCTGTTTCGGGAGGCAGCGGGCGGCATAATTGCCCAGCTCATCTGCCCGAAATTCTGGCCCCACCCCAGGGGTCCATTGACATCCCTGGGGGGCTCCTGGGGGGACGCCTTACTGTTGGGGGCTACGGAGCTCTCCCCAGCGCGTCCGCCATCTTTGGAGCCGGCAAAAAAAAAAAAAAAATTGTTGAAAGGGTTAAATATTTGGGGATATATTTTTCACCCTCAAATGTAGAGTTATATAAAATAATTATGTTTTGTAATATTTTATGTTGTTTTAATTTTAAGATAATTATGAAAACTTAATTGGGAAGAATTGTAGTAGTGTTTACTGAAATTTTGAAGGTTATTATTTGCTATTTGGTTGGTATGTATATCTATTGTGTGATAAGGTGGATAATGTGTTTAAGGTATATATTTTGTGACATGCTCTGTTGCAAGTTTGGGAAAAAGTATAGATGAAAGTTAACTTGTAAGCTACTTTTATGGGCAATAATGAAACACGTAATAGAAAATATAAAAATGATGTGATTACATATAAAAAAAAATTAAGTTTGGAAAGTAATGTATGGTACTTGAAGCTGTATAATATATTAAGAGAATGAAAGATTGCATAAACTTGGTTTTAGTATGGAAAATTAAAGACCAGGTGGTAAGAAGAATAGAAAATTGGTTTTTTAATGATTGATGTAAACTTCTTTTGTCTGTAATTGTTTTTATTGGGTATTTTTGATTGACACTATTGTTGTGGATATCAAGCGGATGTTGAATTTAACTACGGCAGTAAGACTTTTAGTAAAAAGGAAGAATTGCCGATTAAGACTATTTGCAACAGAGAGATACTGTGGAGTAAATATGGGACTAAAAAGTATTATCCAGCATTTGAATAATTATTGATGTGATAGTTATACTGTTTGGAGTTAATTTATATGAGTTAAAGTGCGATAGTTTAAATAGTTTATGATTGTTTGCATAAGGTAGATTATGATTGTTTGTATTCTTATACCCTGTACTTAGCTCTGGGAAGTCGGGGAGGGGGGAAGGGAGGGAGGGGCTGGGGAGGGTTGGGGAGTGGGAAGGGGGTGGGAGGGGAGGGGGTTGGGAGGGGTTTTGTTTTGTTTTGTTAAAGATAAAATGTACTGTAAAACTTTTCAATAAAAAAAAAGCTGCCGTGTATTCCGGCCGGTTTACCTCATAACTAGAGAACGTATTAAACCAACACATAAATACATAACACTGGTGCTTCTGCTGAGCCCAGAAGAAGCGCTGATCAGCTAGAATGTTGCAGCATCCCAGGGTCTTGTGATTTACATTCAGATCCTTGGTAACTGATTCATATTTATGACGGTCACAGTGTCCCAGGGTCATGTGAAGTGACCAAAACCTGCTGCAACCACCCAGCAGATGGGCGGAATAAAAACTAAACACCCCCCCCCACCTCACCCCCGCTGCCAATCCTCAACAGAAATGCTTACAACAATGAAAACCTCAGACAGGTGGAAGATCGCCGCTGGGCAGGCAGGCAGGTGTCTTGCTCGGCTGTGGCTTGGGGGGGGCACTTTTTTTAGTGCCATTGTAACTTCAAAAAGTCACTAAGTGAACTGTTGTAAGTCGAGGAGTACCGTATTTCATCATTTTTTTCCTTTTCCTTTTTTTTTGGTCATTAGGTTTTTGACTCCTTGCTAGGTGATTGGTGGTACTTGGATGTTGCCATATCCTAAAAGTGGTACAATGGGTGAAAAGGTTGAAAAGCCCTGACTTAGGACAGCCCCCACCCCGTATGGGGATGCATCACACGCAAGGCATAACGGCATTGATTCCTTAAAGTTAGTGATCGTTGAACTGATGGACAGTAGAGCCTTCACTTCCTGAAAGCTGCTTTCGTGAACACTAGTCCACTTCCACGCAGTTTTTTTGTCCAAGAGCCGGTGTAACGGCTCTGCCACTGCAGCCTTATTAGGAAGGAATGCATGGTAAAAATTTAGGAGGCCTAGGAATGCCTGAAGCTCTCCCTTCATTTCACATTGCCACCCTAGAAGCAGCCAATGGCGCTGGAGACGGGTTGTCTGAGGAGCTGGGAGCCATTAGCCAGCTTCCCTGCTTAAACAACCTTCCAGCAATTAACCCCACGTGATACTCTTTACTAAGACAAAACCCAATACATTACAGTTAATATTTAATATTTCATAGTATGCTATATTCTAAATTTGTAAGCAAATGTTCAGTATCAATATAACAGATTCAGTCAAAGGAAGCAGGCTTGCAGTCAGTCAGATGGATATCTATCTCAAGAAGTCAGTCTGTTAATTCACAAGCCTTCAATTTTTGTTCCCATTTCTAATCTAGTATTCAGTTTTTCCCACTCCTGGGCTTAGTGAAATATCAGGCTCACATACTCTCCTGTGGTACATCATCAGATAATATTTCACAGCCTGCCAGCATAGCAGGGCATAATATCTGTGCAAGCCTAAGATCTTTAAAGGTTTATGGCTCTGTTTTCCAAGCATCATAGGGTAGCTTTTCATCCTGCTTGAGTCTAACTACCTAAGAAATTGTGCCTACCCCTAAAGATTTTTTTTTAAAGGTAGAAAAGGATTGCTGTTCTGGCATACTAAAGATTTTCCTCCACCCCCACCAATAATTAATTATATAATTATAACTTTTTCCTAAAGATATAATGGGAGTTAATCAAAATAAATCCATAGAAAGAACATACAATCTAAGATATTTTTAGAAGTTTCTGGATTTTTTTTCACACAGTAAGTGCATAACTTTTATTTGAGTTAAATAGGATAAATAAAACCTTTACCAAATTAGAACCTCTGCATTAAACATAGTATGAACCTTAAGATTTAAGGCTGATATGGATCTCAATATGTAACTGTAAACCATACATATTAAGGCCTGAAATCATAGTTGTGGTCAAAAGACCACAGAGGATTTCATAGGATTGCTAAGTAATAGAAGATTTTGATCAAACCACCTCTGAAGAAACTTCTGCACACCATAGATCATAGACCAGGGGTGTCAAACTGCCGGCCCATGGACTGGTTGCATCATGCAGAGGCCATGCCCAACCCAGCTCCAGCAATGTGAAAAAAGTCATGATACATCACGACACATCATGTGACGTGGTGAGTTTGACACCCATGTCATAGACCATAGAGAAAACTATTCTATTACCAGCTATAACTATGGATTTAAGACTTACCAGTGAATCTCATCATTGCCCTAGATGTATCTTAAAACTTTCTTGTCTATATACCTCAAGTCAGAAGAGAAGAAAGGATTTGGAGACAAATGGCCTAGAAGTGTGACAGAGTTTGGAAAGAAACAAAAACGGTGTTAAAATAAATATTTCCGTGATAAAAGCTTGTTTATTTCAGCAAGAAACAATTCACTCTGTTAGTCTTCCAAGAGCTATGAAGACCTGGTACTTTGTCCAGCATGTAAAGTTTATGAGATATTGCAGCACTGTGGTTGGAGTATGCACTGATGTTGGAGGGTTTGGTAGATTTTATTTATTCTGTTTTATTATTATTGCAAACCACCTAGGATTATCTTATATATAAATGGCCATATATGTTTCTAAATAAATGCTAGCTGTTAGCATTTTGAGTCTTTGATGAGAGCTAAACATTATGAGACCTTCTGATGTAGGCATTCTAGCAATTCTTCCAAACAAACATTTCAAAAAAAAATAACCATTTTATTGATATAGGTCAGTCTGTGAGAAAATGCAATGATCTTTTGCTACGTATGCATGAAATATATAGCCACAATTAACCATGAAATGATATGTAAGGAATCACACCATTAACAATCTGAAAATACTCTTCAAATCTACCCTACTTCAGAATGCTCCTGAGGCCTAATTTCAATGCATTGGAAGGACCCCAAATAGCTAGGGGATGGTAGCACATGAACACACACATTGCATGCCTTTTATCAAGTTTTATTTACTATACCCCTACACTCTATTAAGTTAACCTCCTTGATTTCGCAGCACAGGAGAAGAACATGAAAAGAGAAGAGCAGAACAATTGGGGCCGACTGCTGAGAATGTTTTTTTTAATGGTGTTCTGTACACTTTATAAGATATAAAAGGCAACATTTAAAAGACTTCTAAAGCTCCATTGTGATACAGTACAATTAATTTAGGCAGTGTCAATTGGAATTAGAGTCTAGGCTTTGAGGAGAGCAGCAAATGTTGCAAAGCCCCCATCTCCTAATTGCTACGTGCCATGGCAACTGAAAGACATGCCTTGTGTTTTTTAAAACAATAATATCTACTTTTGTCATTGGTGCAAGAATACAACATGGCACATAGCCAATTGTTCTGTGAAGTTCTTCCTGACTTTCCAGGCTTGTCCATTCAGTAGTTGCATACTTGGATTTCTTTCTGATTACAGTAGGTAGTTACCACTGTATTATGCAAGTTAATTCAACCTGATAACGTTGCCTAAAGCTCCAGCAGCATGGAAGAAGTTTTTATTATTCTCTAGTTCACTGCTTTCAAAGAGAATCTGACTATAGCCTGTTAAACTGTTCACTGTGAAATAATGAATAAACATATTCCAAGAAGGAGGAAGCATATACCATCTGCAAGGCTACAATTACTTGCCTAAGGAGAAAGACTACATCCAGAATTTAGAGCCAATTTAGGGAAACTTCAGCTCTCCAAATATTGCTTCATTAAAACTCTTAGCATTTTTGTACTCTTGGCTTGCTTCAATCTTTTCTTAGTTGAATGGTCATATTCATTCAAAAGGCCACTGAAAAGCATAAACATCCATAAATTGTGAATATATATAATTTTTAGCCATTACTTTGCCATCCTTTTGTGTTTATCAGTAACCAAAGTTGAATGCATGCTGCTAGGCTTAGAAATGCTGTCCTCTATATCAACAAAGACTGGAGGCTAAAACACATAAGGAACGGTTGCTGGAATTGGGTATGTCTAGTTTAATGAAGAGAAGGACTAGGGGTGACATAATAGCAGTGTTCCAATATCTCAGGGGCTGCCACAAAGAAGAGGGAGTCAAGCTATTCTCCAAAGCGCCCGAAGGCAGGACAAGAAGCAATGGAAGGAAACTAATCAAGGAGAGAAGCAATCTAGAAGAATCTAGAACTAAGGAGAAACCTCCTGACAGTTAGAACAATTAACTAGTGGAACAACCTGTCTCCAAAAGCTGTGAATGCTCCATCACTGGACAGCCATTTGTCTGAAATGGTATAGGTTTCCTGCCTGAGCAGGGGGTTGGACTAGATGGCCTCCAAGGCCCCTTCCAACAACAACAACAACATCATCATCATCATCATCATCATTATTATTATTATTATTATTATTATTATTATTATTATTATTATTATTATTATTATTATTATTAAAGGTAAAGGTTCCCCTGCACATGCGTGCTAGTCGTTTCTGACTCTAGGGGCCGGTGCTCATCTCCGTTTCAAAGCCGAAGAGCCAGTGCTTGTCCGAGGACATCTCCGGGGTCATGTGGCCGGCATGACTAGACGCCAAAGGCGCACGGAACGCTGTTACCTTCCCACCGTAGTGGTCCCTATTTTTCTACTTGCATTTTTACATGCTTTCGAACTGCTAGGTTGGCAGAAGCTGGGACGAGTAACAGGTGCTCCCTCTGTTATGCGGCACTCAGGATTCGACCCGCCAAACTGCCAACAAGCTCAGCATCCTAACCACTGAGCCACTGCGTTCCTATTATTATTATTATTATTATTATTATTATTATTATTATTATTATTATTATTATTATTATTATTATTGTTGTTGTTGTTGTTGATGATGATGATGATGTTGTTGTTATTGTTATTGTTATTATTGTTGTTATTGTTGTTGTTGTTGTTGTTATTATTATTATTATTATTATTATTATTATTATTATTATTAAAAATCTGACTCCATTTGCAGAATAAATGGCCTTGATACTATCAACTCTCTCCTGACCTCAGAATGAGTACCAGGCCAAGGAGTCAAATTACAATAATTATTCTTAGACCTATGTCTTATGTTGACACCTGCAAATATTCAAGTGTGTTTCCTCCTTCAGATTATTTCTGGCTGGCAATGTTACTTCTGGTGTTTCTTTATTCATGTCAGAAGCTCCTTCAAATTATAATAATGCTTTGAAAGACTTACAAGTAATTGTTCACCATACAATCCTATTCAAGTTCACTTAGAAGCAGATCCCATTCAATTTAACAGGACTCTAAATCTTTTTTTCCTGTGATGTAGTCTTTCAATGTAGCATCCCAATGGCACCAAAAACACCTTAGTCCTCATAATTCAATGTTGTGCATGGTAATTTGGAACTCGGTCTGAAATTGCTGTTGTAATTATTTAACAAATGGTATACAAAAAGCTATCAACAATGATTGATAGTCACAATTGCATGAGAACCAAACTATCATCTTAATAAGAGTCATATGCATATATATTTGATGCACACAAAATTAACATTGACTTCTTATTATAAACCACTATTGTAGCAGTAATCAGAATAGAACTTCATTAACCCAGCAAGTTCCTCCAAACCTTCATCTAAAGACTACTTAATTCTTTCACGGTGGCATATTTTCTGTAATTCATCTGTCACTAACTAATCATTACATCCCCTTCATGGATTACTGCCTTGTCGTGGCGAAGGGGCTTGCGTAATTCAATGAAGCTATGAGCTATGCCGTGCAGGGCCACCCAAGACGGACAGGTCATAGCAGAGAGTTCTGACAAAACGTGATCCACTGGAGGAGGAAATGGCAACCCACTCCAGTATCTTTGCCATGAAAACCCTATGGACAGTACCAAAAGGCAAAACGATATGACGCTGGAAGATGAGCCCCTCAGGTCGGAAGGCGTCCAATATGCTACTGGGGAAGAGCAGAGGGCTAGTACTAGTAGCGCCAGAAAGAATGAAGCGACTGGGCCAAAGCCGAAAGGACGCTCAGCTGTGGATGTGTCTGGTGGTGAAAGGAAAGTCCGATGCTGTAAAGATTTTTTCTCCATAGGAACCTGGAATGTAAGATCCATGAATCAAGGAAAACTGGACGTGGTCAAACAAGAGATAACAAGACTGAACATTGACATCTTAGGTATCAGCGAACTAAAATAGACAGGAATGGGTGAATTTAATTCAGATGATCATCAGGTATACTACTGTTGGCAAGAATCCTTCAGAAGAAATGGAGTAGCCTTCATAGTCAATAAAAGAGTAGGAACAGCAATACTGGGATACAATCCTCAAAATGACAGAATGATCTCAGTTCGAATCCAAGGCAAACCATTCAATATCACAGTAGTCCAAGTCTATGCCCCAACCACCAGTGCTGAAGAGGATGAAATTGACCAGTTCTATGAAGCACTACAGCACCTTATAGAACTAACACCAAAAAATGATGTTCTTATCATCATGGGGGATTGGAATGCTAAAGTAGGAAGCCAAAAGATAACTGGAATAACAGGCAAGTTTGGCCTTGGAGTGCAAAATGAAGCAGGGCACAGGCTGATAGAATTCTGTCAAGAGAATACGATGGTCATAGCAAACACTCTTTTCCAACAACCCAAGAGACGGCTCTACACATGGACATCACCAGATGGTCAACACAGAAATCAGATTGACTATATGCTCTGCAGCCAAAGATGGAGAAGCTCTATACAGTCAGTAAAAACAAGACCAGGAGCTGACTGTGGCTCAGACCATGAGCTTCTCCTTGCAAAGTTTAGGCTTAAACTGAAGAAAGTAGGGAAAAGCACTAGGCCACTCAGGTATGAATTAAATCATATCCCTGTTGAATATACAGTAGAGGTGACAAATAGATTTAAGGAATTAGATCTGATAGACAGAGTGCCTGAAGAACTATGGACAGAGGTTCGCGACATTGTACAAGAGGTAGCAACCAAAACCATCCCAAAGAAAAAGAAATGCAAGAAAGCAAAATGGCTGTCTGAGGAAGCTTTGCAAATAGCTGATGAAAGGAGGGAAGCAAAAGGCAAGGGAGAAAAAGAAAGATACACCCAATTGAATGCAGAATTCCAGAGAATAGCTAGAAGAGATAAGAATGCCTTCTTAAATGAACAGTGCAAAGAAATAGAAGAAAACAATAGAATAGGGAGGACCAGAGATCTTTTCAAGAAAATTGGAGAAATGAAGGGAACTTTTAATGCAAAAATGGGCATGATAAAGGACCAAAATGGCAGGGACCTAACAGAGGCAGAAGAGATTAAGAAGAGGTGGCAAAATTACACAGAAGAACTATACAAGAATGAGCTTAACGTCCCTGATAATCACAATGAGGTGGTCACTGACCTCGAGCCAGACATCCTAGAATGTGAAGTGAAGTGGGCCTTAGAAAAGCTGAGCAACAACAAAGCTAGTGGAAGTGACAGTATTCCAGCTGAGCTATTCAAAATCTTAAAAGACAATGCAGTAAAAGTGCTACACTCAATTTGCCAGCAAATTTGGAAAACTCAACAATGGCCACAGGATTGGAAAAGATCAGTTTACATTCCAATTCCAAAGAAAGGCAGTGCCAAAGAATGTTCAAACTATCGCACCATTGCACTCATTTCTCATGCTAGTAAAGTCATGCTTAAAATCCTACAAGCTAGACTTCAGCAGTATGTGGATCGAGAACTACCAGAAGTGCAGGCAGGATTTCGAAGAGGCAGAGGAACTAGAGATCAAATTGCCAACATACGCTGGATCATGGAGAAAGCTAGGGAGTTCCAGAAAAACATCTACTTCTGCTTCATTGACTATGCTAAAGCCTTTGATTGTGTGGATCATAACAAACTGTGGCAAGTTCTTAAAGAGATGGGAGTACCAGACCATCTTATTTGTCTCTTGAGAAACCTATATGCGGGCCAAGAAGCAACAGTGAGAACTGGACACGGAACCACTGATTGGTTCAAAATTGGGAAAGGAGTCCGGCAAGGCTGTATACTGTCGCCCTGCCTATTTAACTTATATGCAGAGCACATCATGAGAAAGGCAGGGCTAGATGAATCAAAAGCTGGAATTAAGATTGCCGGAAGAAATATCAACAACCTAAGATACGCAGATGATACCACTCTAATGGCAGAAAGTGAAGAAGAACTAAAGAGCCTCTTGTTGCAGGTGAAGAAGGAGAGTGCAAAACTTGGGTTGAAACTTAACATTAAGAAAACCAAGATCATGGCATCTGGCCCTCTCAATTCCTGGCAAATAGATGGGGAAGAAATGGAGGTAGTGACAGATTTTATTTTCCTGGGCTCCAAGATCACTGCAGATGGGGACTGTAGCCAAGAAATTAAAAGACGCTTGCTCCTGGGGAGGAAAGCCATGGCAAATCTAGACAGCACACTAAAAAGCAGAGACATCACCCTGTCAACAAAAGTGCGTATAGTCAAGGCTATGGTCTTCCCAGTTGCAATGTATGGCAGTGAAAGTTGGACCATAAGAAAGGCTGAGCGCCAAAGAATTGAGGCCTTTGAACTGTGGTGCTGGAGAAGACTCCTGCGAGTCCCTTGGACCGCAAGGCGATCAAACCGGTCAGTCCTAGAGGAGATCAATCCTGACTGCTCTTTAGAAGGCCAGATCCTGAAGCTAAAACTCAAGTACTTTGGCCACCTAATGAGAAGGAAGGACTCACTGGAGAAGAGCCTAATGCTGGGAAAGATCGAGGGCAATAGAAGAAGGGGACGACAGAGAATGAGGTGGCTGGATGGAGTCACTGAAGGAGTAGGCGTGAGGTTAAATGGACTCCAGAAGATGGTAGAGGACAGGAAGGCCTGGAGGAATGTTGTCCATAGGGTCGCGATGGGTCGGACACGACTTCGCAGCTAACAACAACAACAACAACAACAACAAATCATTACATGCCATAGTGTAGCAGGCTATCTATGGAACAGTCTTCATCCCATTACATCAGCCCATTCCCACCTGGTCAGGCAGGGAAGATATCTAGCTAAAAAATTCTGACTGGCATGGTTTCAAATTTTATACAGCGTTTTTATGCTGTATTTTTGTTGTACACTGTCTAGAGTTTCTCTGTGAGAGGGATAGGCGATTTCAAAATTTGGTAAATAAATAAATGTGTGGTCTGATTTCTAAATTGCTTTACCACAGTCCCACCATGTCTGTGGTGACAGAACCTAATAGTTCTTGGGACATTTTTAATAGGTGTAATCCATCCAAAATTCAGCATCCATGGCTCCCATGGGATTTAGTTCCACCACATCTTCCAACTACACATCCCCTAAACCTATAGGTTGCATAACACATGAGAAGATGGAGAGGGTGCATTCCCACTCTCTTTCCTGCCTCCCTCTGGACCCTGCACCCAATCAGCTGGCACAAGGCCAAATGGATGAGCAGAAATTGGCTGCTTTGGAACCAAAGCCAAAATTTGAAATTCTTAACGGTGGTGGCTGCTGATATTATATGTGGAAAGACTATACTATATATGGATAGAAGAATGACCCAGTGAGTCATGGGTTGTCTAGTTAAAGGTTAATCCTTTTAGAATAGAAACACAGATCAATAGTAATATATGTGATGTCATACTGCCATCCTTCAACACACATTTAACTTTTTCTTGAAAGCTCATTTTTCCATAAAAATGTCATTCCTAATGCATATATCAGGTATTATAATGCATAAATCCCAACTTTTGATAATAAAAGCAAAATAAAGAGGATGGGATACGTAGACTTCAAAGAGCCCAGTCTAACCTCCTGAAAGCCTTAATGACAGCGATTATAAATTATAGATTTGTTGGTGATTTTGTACAACTATTGCAATGCAATACAGAGTATCTTTATTTTGTCTGAACAGTACTAAGACACTGAAAATTCTTGGCTCAAGCATCATTGTGATTTTGTGCCAGTTATTCTCTCTCGGCCCAACATACCTCACAGGGATATTGTTGTCGGGAAAATAGTCTGGGTGAACCCCACAAGTCAACAGCTTGTAAATATGCAAGAGGATATTAATTCTCTAGTCATGCTCTTCTTTCACTTAGCAATAAAATATAAGGGAAAATAAGAATGTGTTGAAGTTAATAAGCATGTGAAGGTTGGGCTGTTTTAAAATGTACATAATTCACGCAAAATTGTAGAACTGTATGAGAATTGGCAGAACCTAGGAGTGGAGTAAAAATAGGAATCATCCTAGAATCCCTACATAACCACAAATGAACTAAGTGTCATTGACCCATATCTAATTCTCACCAGGTGCTAACCATTAGTTGAGAAGATTCCTGTACATGGCTTTAGCAATAAATCAGCTTCACTGAACCCTCACTTGTGGACCTGGTCTTTTATGCCTTATAAGAATTACTTATTGACTTATACCTGTTTTTAATCAGAAATTCCTTTTTTTCTATTTCAAATATTCATGTGGACATCTTCTTTAATGTTTATTTTTATTTTATTTGCATCCCACCTTTATTATTTTTTATAAATAATTCATGGTGACAAACATACCTAATACAGTACTCCTTTGTTGTCCTATTTTCCCCACAACTGCAAACCTGACAGGTGAGTTGTGCTGAGAGAGTGACTGGCCCAAGGTCACGCAGCCAGTTTTCATGCCTAAGGCGGAATTAGAACTCAGTGTCCTGGTTTCTAGCCTGGTGTCTTAACCATTAGATCAAACTGGCTGTCTTGTCAATATGTCTAGAAAATAAATATTAGGATGATAAACAATGACAATGCAGAAATTATGTAGAAAGATATATTTAATATTGTACAGACTATTTTCCTAAAATTCATGTAAACTTTCTGCTATAAATTCTAACTTGTTTCTGAGTGAATGGAAAATAAATGTAACAGGGCAATCCTATTCATAATACCATAATACCATGTGGGGAAAGGTGTGCTGAAAAAGGTACTTGCATTTCTTAAGGGAAAAAATCAATATCATCAAATTACAAGCTGATAACTACTTGCACTGTGAACAGGATGCTCTCTCTCCCTCTTCCTCTCTCTATCTCTCAACAAATATTGCTAAAACAGTAAAGCATATGGAATTGCTAGTATTTCTGTTTGAAACAGGAAGTATCACCACAAAATGTGTAGCCTGCACAAATATCACAATCAGATCTGAAGTGATACATAGCCCTAATACAACCCAGAAGAAGCCTTAAATTTGATTTCTATGCTGTCTGAGGATGTGCACTTGGTGACCAAGTAGTGCCACTGACAACCTGTATGGGTAAATGGTTTTGTTTTATTATGCTGTGTGATTTAGTATAGCAGCACCACTAACTCCACTAATTCTCAAAGTTATCTTTTAAGAAATAGGTTCCAGTGATACAGTCTAAATTTAACACAGCCAAATTACAAAAAATAGCCAACAGTACAATTGTTATTTTGGGAAGAGTGCCTTTCTTTCAGTATTGACTCCTGGTAATTTCTTTTTTTTTTAACGTGGACACAGAGGGACTGGACCAAGGTCACCCAGCAGGCTTTGTGCTAAAAGCAGGACTAGAACTCACAGTTTCCTGCCTAGTGCCTAGTGCCTGCCTAGTGCCATAACCATCAAACTGACTCTCTAGTCTAGTAGTTGCTAGACTTTAACACAAATTCTGCACTACCTATTTGGAACTGTAATTATATTAATAAAAAGGGTAACCCTATTGTTAATTTGGAGCCACAAGATGAAAAAGAAAAATGACTGACATTTCCTATTCTCCTTGCTGCTTTTTATTATTCTCTCCCGTTGTAAGAAACAAAAAGAGGTTAAGAGTTGGGCTCAGTAAGCAGGTGAGACGAATTTGGATCCTGCAATTATAGCACCTCTTCAGATTCATCCACGGCATACATACTCTCCAATATTTTTCTGACTTCAGGAAAGGAAGGACTGCAGAAATACAGTACATCCAAAGATCATAATGGAAACTGAATGTTGGATTTCCTTATCTGGGGTCTGACAGAATTCCAATATATGCAATGATTGCTGGACATCTCTCTTTTCCTGTATGGACCACATCTGGGTTTGATTGCAGATGATGTAGTATATTGCCCCATAGTTATAGATTTCTTCTATGCATGACCTGTAAGACCACAGAGCATCACTAATGTGACATTTCTCCCAAAGGTGGAATATTCTGTATGCATGCCAAGCATTAAATCATGATGACATCTCGGTGCAATTTTGCTTTTGTATCAGTCTTGTACCTTCTACTTTTTACCTGAACATTCTGGTGTCCCTCTGGATTTTCTTTAATTAACTCTTACTTTATATTGCAACCATCAGATGTAAATTAATAGTTCTTTGGGGGATCATCTTTCCAAGGTTAATTGGCACACCAGCCACCTGTTATTGCCTATCATATTTAAACCTACAGAGTGCTGAGTTGTTTGGTAATGTATGTCATTTGCACATGCATTTACACCACAAAGCATAGCCTGGATTTTGGATCTGCTTTATACACTTGCACTGAAAAGTAAGCTGAAAAATGCAAATCAAAGCAGCACATAACTATCTTTTGTTAAGACTTTGTATAAATATATAAACCCCTTTTTATGTAGATCATGTTTATAATAACACATATTTTACCAAAACTATGTTTCCAGCTACTGAGTCTTCTGCTAAAAACCAAACAACAATATATAATTAAGGTGCTAATTCTATATAACATGAGCAACATTTTTTTAAATAAGGCACAGGTATAGATATAGATGACCAATATTTATAACAATAACTATGGACTAGATATCTTCCTCCAATCTCATTTCCATCCAAATATGGATATTTTTTTTAACCTGCATGGCTTTTGGCATTTTGGAGGGTGGGGAGAGGGAGATAATTTCTTCTGAATAATATTCATCAGTGTTTTTTTAACTTTGGAGTGGTTAAAGCTGCTATAAGAAAATATGGAGCTACTTCTGCCAATACCATTTTTTTGGCTTAGGAATTATGTTAAGTTTGACTGGCCATTGACATGATTAAGGCAGTGGTTCTCAACCTTTTCTTCACCATGCACCCCCTTTAAATACTATTTGTGGCCATGGACCCCCAAGACTCAAGATTTAAATCATAGCATTTCTTCAAGCCTTTGCAAACCCCCAGTGACAACACCACAGCCCTCCAGGGTCTGCAGACCACAGGTTGAGAACCACTGGATTAAGGATAGGACATCTCAAGAAATCTCAAGAATGATCATAAAATTGGAATCAGATGAGAGTTCAGGTAAACCAATTCTATAAGGTCAATTCATCCAATAGCATTTCAGCTCAGATAACCACCACAACTTGTCCAACTATACTTGACCGCATGTGAGGCAGCATTGTTTGATTCTTTTAGGGGGGAAATATATTGTCATGAAGGGACGCGGTGGCTCAGTGGGTTAGGACGCTGAGCTTGTCGATCAGAAGGTCGGCAGTTTGGCGGGTCGAATCCCGAGTGCCGCGTAACAGAGTGAGCGCCTGTTACTCGTCCCAGCTTCTGCCCACCTAGCAGTTCGAAAGCACGTAAAAATGCAAGTAGAAAACTAGGGACCACTACGGTGGGAAGGTAACAGCGTTCCGTGCGCCTTTGGCGTCCAGTCATGCCGGCCACATGACCACGGAGACGTCCTCGGACAAGCGCTGGCTCTTCGGCTTTGAAACGGAGATGAGCACCGGCCCCTAGAGTCGGAAACGACTAGCACGCATGTGCGGGGGAACCTTTACCTTTACCTTTATATTGTCATGATTATCTTGATAGAGCACCAATATTCTCTGTTTCCCCTTTCCTTGACATATAACCTAACCAACTGAACATCTTATACATCATGGCATAAAATAACTATCACTACTTGGCTAATGAGATAATTACTATGGAGACTTAATGCTCCCCCCAGAAAGCAGGGAACATTCTCAGTAGCTGTGTAAAATTGTAGGATAGACAACAACCAGAACACACTGGGAAAAGATTCTGTTGCCAGCCTAGATACCATTTACAGTCATATAGAATCCAGCATGGTTATGATTTCCATGGGAAATAGTAAGCAGAATAAGAGGACATTCCCATTCTCATACCCTTTTTAACTAATTCCAGATGATTTTGCATAAATTTCAGAATAATCAGACATATAGTGACTATACACACACACACACATTCATTTTGTGCTTAAATCAAGTGCATGCCATATAAAGGTATTAATATAGCTATTATTACTTTATAATTTATACAAACAGCTGACATTTCATTTTATATGTAGAAGATAGAAGTAGTCCTCAACTTACAACCATTTGTTTAATGACCATTCAAAGTTACAATGACTGAAAAAAGTGAGTTATGACTGTTTTTCACACATATTTATGATGGTTGCATTGTCCTGAGGTCATGTGATCACCATTTATAACCTGCCCAGCCAGCTTCTGACAAGCAAAATCAGAGTAGGAAGCCAGATTTTCTTAATGACTGAATGATTCACTTAACAACTGCAGTGATTCAATTAACAACTGTGGCAAAAAAGGTCATAAAATCAGGCAAAACTCACTAAACTGTCTTGCTTAGCAATGGAAATTTTGGACTCAGTTGTGGTCGTAAGTTGAGGACCACCTGTATGTTCATTCATTGAATCTCAAGAAAAGGCTGAAAAAAGACTTCCAAGCTAAAATTTAGAGCCCTGAAGTTGCCCATGGAGAGACAAATGCCCATGTGGATTAAGGGTTTGCTCTTGAGATGCAACTTCCATGATACCTTACAACTAGTAAACTGCTTAATGCTGATAAAAATGGGAGTTTAGCAGCTTCCAAAAGACCACACATTGTTTTCTCTTATGCAAATAATATTAATCTGGAAGGATCAATGGAAGGAGATGATACAAGTTTCCTACATAATTTTTAATTCTTTATTATGTAAAATAAATGAATATTTCAACATTTAATATTTTCAGTCAGTGCTTCTGATTGCCACAGTACAAAATGTAGCAGGAACTGAATAAATTCAACTTCCTCAGTCAGTCATGTTAAAGTAGGAGTTATTTTCAGAGACAGGATATCTGGAGGAGGCCAGTCTAAAATATCCTGTAATTTCCTATTTGCTTTATTAGCCTAAAAGAGTTAGTGAGCTCAAATGAAATAAATGAAATGTAAGAAAACAAAATGTGCAGTTGCAATAGGCTATGAAGCTGGAACAGGCTATCAAGACAACCATTTCTTCCTACACTATATTCCCACTTCATTGTGATCATTCAGCTTTAGTTGCAATTGCAGAATTATATTTATACCAGAATTAAGTCTTTTCTACAGCCAGTGCGGTCCTTTGAAGCACTTATGTTCAGAAGTCAAAAAGCTGATTTTTGTTCGTTCCGCCGGGACTTGAAGACCTGGCTCTTTGAGCTTTCCGGCCAGGACTGAGGATTTTTTAATTTTTTAACTTATTGTAATTGGGTTTTTAATCAGAGTTATAGGGGTTTTAGATTTTAATTAAGGAAAATTTAATCTATTTTAATTGTTATTAATTTTTGTATTGTAATGTTGTTTTAATTGCCTTGTGAACCGCCCTGGGTCCTACGGAAGAAGGGCGGTATATAAGTTTAATAAATAAATAAATTTGATCCAAGTTAAATCATGGTTTGGGGCAGATCTGATGAAATCAATGGGTATTTTATTGTTCAGTCATTTAGTTGCTTCCAACATTCTCTGTTATCTGAGGGAAAGAATTTTACCAGGATTGTCTGTCCATATAAATTTAATTCTTATAAATTCATGTACATGCCGTTGTCTTCTATTAGCTTTTTTCTAATTGCTTTGGATTTTTCCAAGCATCTGGCTTCTTTAAATTATTTGTATTTGCATTATGTCTAAAATATTTAAGCTTTGGTGTATGTGTGTCTTTAAATTGGTGTTGCCTCCTAACCACTGCCTGGACTAGTCCCTGACGTTTTCTTGGCAAATTTTTCAAAAGTAGTTGCCATTGCTTTCTTGCTAGAGTTGAGATAGAATGACTATCCCGTGGTCACCCAGCTGGATTTGTGCATAAGGTGGGACTAGAATTCACAGTCTCCCTGTTGCTAGCCTGATGCTTTAATCACTACACCAGATTGACTCCATTTAAGCATGTCTTTATTCTTAGTACTTAGTACTTCTACTGTCTTTGAGGCATACAAATGAAGATGCTGACAAAAAAAATATCTGACTGTATACTCTGATTGTAGAGTATATTTAGAAGAAGTTCTCTTGCAAATGTTAACAGGAGATGCAATTTTTTAGATAGTCAGTTCCATATTAAAGTGAAAACCCATGAATGATGACATTTTTATAAGAGCTGTGCATGCTTCTAAAGTGTCTCAGAATAAACACTCTGGACCCCAGTGCAAGTGCAGGATCTTTCTGCTGCTCATTAAAGGAGTTTGATATTTTTCAGGCTTTTGCTTTAAAGTTGCATAGAATGTAAAGCTCACACTTAGTCTGTGAATAGAGAGCCTGGTGTAGGTAGCAGTGAATTTACTCCCAAAATCTGGATCTTCTGTGGTTTACATTTTTGTTTAGGAAGTGAATGTCTGCTTCCTAGTCTTTCATTTGATTTGATATCTGCTTTGTTTTTTACTTCATTTGAACTGCTGCCCGTTGACAACTGTCTCTGCCATGGGGCTTGTTCTTGATTATCACACATCATTCATTCATCTCTCCTGCCACCAGTGTCTTCTGAAAGTCACATTCCTGCCAAAAGGCTCTAAACAGAAAACACCACATCTCAAAATCAAGTATTATTCAGATTTCTGGGGACGTGAAAAGAGAGAAGCCAAACTTCAACTCAAAAGTGAAGAAGGCAGAATCTAGTTGATTATTGGCAACCTCAGACAGCGAGTGACAAGAATAACTTATCTAAACTCCAGGCCATGAAAAACAACATGTTCCCTCACTTATGTTTCTCTTTTGTCTCTTTCTCTTTTTAGAAACGTGCCCAGCGATCTCAGTGGATGCAATTCAGTTCATTTGATATTTAATTCTGAATACCAGCTAGCACTGAGATATAAAGTAATGAAAGCGAAAGATCAATGTGCAAACTATTGATCCTGTCAGAGCTCTTTAGAGGTAATTACAGCATAACACTGGCTCCTGACAGCTTACCACAAACACATAATAAGGTCACTGGGCTATAATAACATGCAGTGTGTGGCTCATACAATTCCTTGACTGTTTTTAAGCTGACCCACAACATCTTCAGTTTATAGAAACCATAATGCTCTTCATTTAAATATAAAATAAAATGCAGGAATGGACTTCACTTAGACTATTAAAAAGGTTTAAATAAAGCAATGGGGGAAATGGCTATACCACCACAATTTCAGATTCTTCCATGAGAACATAATTGTCATGTGCATTTTCCATGCTATTTTTTTTTAATCCCATTTATATCCCGCCCTTCTCCGAAGACTCAGGGCAGCTTACAATCTAAAGCACAAATCAATGTGCTTAGCAGTAGCCTTCATTCTATGTATATGCCTGCTTATTAGAGCTTTCGGGGGGCCCCCACAAGCGGCATTATTACAAAGTCAGCTTATTGCCCCCAACAATCTGGGTCCTCATTTTACCTACCTCGGAAGGATGGAAGGCTGAGTCAACCTTGAGCCTGGTGGGACTCGAACCTGCCCTAATTGCAGGCAGCTGGTGTTACTTAAGGAGGCATTAGCCCACTGCTCCACTGAGCACCATAAAAAATGAGAAACCTTTTGAGCACCATCTTTACATAACTGCATCAGGACAAAAAGCTAAGATGCCGTTTGCCAAGCAGCAAACAGGGTCTGCCACTGTCCCACTCATCTGTAATAGCTTGTCCCCTGTGTTTGCTGCATTTCCATTCTTTGTTGGAGAAATTGTTAAGAAGAAACTAGCAATGCATTTTGTGAATATACACACTAAATTCAGAAATCATGATATGATTGTATTAGGAATGACCTTGGGAGACAAGGAAAATATGCTACCTCAGAAAAAATCAGATTGGGGGGAGGGGAGCCTGCATCTGCATTACAAACAGAGAAAGAACTCAGAAAGGACCCTTCCTAATTTATCAGACTGTAAAAAGAGACAGTGGAAATTTTCTATTTTCAGGCTTGCAAGATTCTATTAAAGTAACCTTACAATAAAGTAGAATTAGTAGAATTAGCTCATCTGGTCCTGTTTCCTACCTAGGAAGACAGACACATGCAGTTCAAAATTTAGATATTGGGTCCATTCCCATTTTACTGTTTTTTTCATCATTTCAGAGCCACGGGAAACATCATGTTGATGGCCCAAGAGGTGCAAGTAATGTTCATCCTTTTTTATTTTGAATGAAAATAAAATGAAAATGAAAATGTAGATCCATCCACTTATTTATGTATTTAAAATGTGCTGCTATGATTGAATAATTTGCCATCAGATTTTAGAGAAAGTGCCAGGAGTAACAAGTAAAAAGTCAAGAATCCAATGCAAGCTGTAATCTAGGGGGTGGAAACATATTATAAATTCCCTGGGAGTCAGGGAGCATATACATTTATTTATTTATTTTATTAATTCGGTTTATATACCGCCCTACTCCCAAAGGACTCAGGGCGGTTTACAAGGCAAAATTTAAAAACGATACAATATAAAATTAAAATAAAATTAAATTAAGTCTACCCGCAAAAAAATTAAAATCACAACTTAAAAACATTAAACCCCTCAGTCCAGACCAGATGGCTCAAAGAGCCAGATTTTTAGGTCCCAGCGAAATGAACGAAGGTCGGGGGCAGTCCGGAGTTCCGTTGGCAGTTGATTCCATAGGGCAGGCGCGCCCACAGAGAACGCCCTCCCCCTGGGGATTGCCCGTCGGCAATCCTTGACCGGCAGTACCCTGAGGAGGCCCTCCCTGTGGGAGCGCACAGGACGATGGGAAATTGACGCTGGCAGCAGGTGCTCCCTCAGATAATCCAGGCCCATTCCATCACCAGCACCTTGAATCTCACCCGGAGGGCAACTGGAAGCCAATGCAGCTCGTGGAGAAGAGGTGTTACATGGGAGTATCCCATCACAACTCGCGCTGCTGCATTCTGCACCAGCTGAAGCCTCCGAGTGGTCCTCAGGGGCAGCCCCATGTAGAGAGCATTGCAGTAGTCTAGCTGGGAGGTCACGAGTGCATGGGTGACTGTGCGTAGGGCATCTCGGTCCAGATAGGGCTGTAACTGGCACACCAGGCGAACCTGGGCAAAAGCCCCCCTGGCCATGGCTCCTATATGATCTTCCAAACTGAGCTGTGAATCCAGGAGGACGCCCAAGTTGCGGGCCCTATCAATGGGGGGTAACACCTCACCCCCCATAGTTAACGATGGAAAAGATTGGATAGTCTGAGATGCCAGTATGCACAGCCACTCAGTCTTTGCAGGATTGAGACGAAGCCTGTTTCTCCCCATCCAAACCCGGACCGCATCCAGGCAACGAGACATCACGTTGAGGGCATCACTGGGTTGGTTCGGGGTGGAAAGAAAAAGCTGGGTATCATCAGCATACTGATGATACCCCACCCCGAAACCACGAATGAGCTCACCCAGCGGCTTCATATAGATGTTGAACAAGAGGGGAGAGAGGACCGACCCCTGAGGAACTCCACAAACGAGAGGCTTCGGGGCGGACCTCTGCCCTTCCATCAACACCGACTGCGAGTGGCCCAGGAGGTAGGAGGAGAACCACTGTAAAACAGTGCCTCCCACTCCCAACCCCCTGAGACGCCGCAGTAGGATACCATGGTCGATGGTATCAAAAGCCGCTGAGAGGTCTAATAGGACTAGGACAGAGGAACAACCCCTGTCCCGAGCCCGGCAGAGATCATTCACCAGCGCAACCAATGCCGTCTCCGTGCTGTACCCGGGCCTGAAACCCGATTGATACGGGTCCAGATAATCAGTTTCCTCCAGGAACAGAGGGAGCTGAAGTGCCACCACGCTCTCAACCACCTTCGCAAGAAAGCGAAGGTTGGAGACCGGACGATAGTTGTTCAAAATAGCTGGGTCCAGGGCAGGCTTCTTGAGGAGGGGCCTCATCACCGCCTACTTCAAGGTGGCAGGGAAGGTACCCTCCCTCAAAGAAGCAGTTATTACTGCCTGGAACCAGCCTCGTGTCTCCTCCCGGGCTGCATATACCAGCCAGGAGGGGCACGAGTCCAATAAACACGTGGCGGAACTCAGTCTCCTCATGATCCTGTCCACCTCATCTGGGGTCACAGGATCGAATTCACTCCAGGTAACATTCTCTAGACCGCTCGATTCCTCCCCGTCAGTCTCTGCCCAGTCAGAATCCAAACTGGCTCGAATCTGAGCGATTTTGTCCGTCAGATGATAGCTAAACTCCTCGGCCCACCCCTGCAAGGGCTCCTCCCTCACCTCCTGATTAAGGAGGGAGTGAGTCACTCTAAACAGGGCGGCCGGGCGATTATCTGCGGACGCGATGAGGGCAGCGAAGTAATTAGATGATGATAACTAAGTCTTCAATGGGCTTTGTTCAGGAAAGCATATTAATTCTGATCCTCATAATGGATGCAGTTACTTTACGTTTACGTTTACGTTTTATTTAATTTGTATACCGCCCTTCTCCCTAGGGACTCAGGGCGGTTCACAGGGCATATATAAATAACAATACAATACAATACAAAAGTTAAAAAAAGATTAAATCAGTGCCCAGTTAAAAACAATAATACTATTCTAAAACAACAATTTAAAACCCCTATGATCTTGAATATGGTTTTAATCAAACGTTTGCTTGGTTCATCATCAGATTCTGCAAAACATTTTCCACTTTTGACATTCCTTTCCACTTATTTCACTTTTACATCTTCTGCCCTATCATGCTACCAGGACATGATCATGTAGAATTTATTTCTGTCAGTTGTCTACTTAACTCGCTAAAATAAAACTCCCATAGATCAGCTTTCAACAGTGCTTCCTGTATAATTAATATCTTTGAAAATTCAGATTCCAGTAAATATTAACTGGCTGCCACATGGTCATTCTCAATATCAGAAAATACTGTTACCCAAAAAAAAAGTAGGTCTGTACTAGCAAAGATGCCATCCATGCTAACAAAATTGAAATTGGTAGTGCACTTGTGCAAGCTTGGTCTTATACAAGACTGAGAACAGATCCCTAATACATAGAAATGTAACACCACTTTTGAGAAAGGACACATAGCTAAATAAAAACATCCATAGCATGATAGGGGGAAGCATGATAGGGGGGATCAGACTCATTAATATATATGCAACAATTAAATATGAATGTAGACAACCGTGTTCTAAATGACTATAATTATTACATTAGAGTTGGGCTGTTTAAAGCCACAACCATCAAGAGTTATATAACGAATAAATAATCATATGTATCCCAGGCACTTATACCAATGATATCATTATATTGGATGCATGATATCTGCATGCTGAATAGCTTCTTTATTTCATCAACCAGAAGGAAAGGGGCAAAAGGAAATTCTATTTTTTATATATAGAAGTACAGTATGCTCAGTTCTTTTTTTGTAAAAGAAAAAGGTGCCAGAACTCACACATATCATACAACCTGCTTTGCCTACCCTACAAGGTTCCATCCAAAAAAGGTGCCGGAGCATTCTATGACCCAAAAAAAAGCCCTGAGTATGCTTATATAATACTGCATGTAGCTCATTGTAAAAGATTGTTGGAGGATGTTATGTAAGAGCAGTAAGTTCAAATGGCACATTATAAGGTAGTGAAATCTATCCTTCACATTCACTTAATTATTCTTTCCCCAGAGGAAGAAGTCTTCAGTTTTTTCCTCTCATTTTCAGAACACTCCAGAATTGATTTTGCTGGGGTTTTGAGCTTACAATATTGTTAAGGATGCTGGTGTCTGGTTTTCTGTTACACACCTCTCCATCACGTGGGAGTGGGGGGGGGCAGTCAAATGTTATAAAAGGCTGAAACGAATCCACTTGCCAATTAGAATAGGCTGTTTGGTTTCCATAACCTCAGGATTTCCAAATGTTTAATTCACTTTCCATATTTAGAAATGGCAAGAAAGACAGATTTAATGCTCCTTGTCTAATTAAAGTTCCCCAATCTCCTTCCAAGCTGTTCCTCTGGCAACTCAAATCATACACGACACAATGACAGGATAGCAGCTTGTGTCAGAGGGTGGAAGATGAGTATTGGTTTTTGTACTAAAAAAATGAAATGTGCTTAATAAAACAGTTTTGTTTTTTGTACAGTGGACTTATGAGTATGTTTATAATGTTTCATTTTGCGGAATTCTCACAAAACTCCTGACAAATTAATTGTAATTAAAATGCAACACTGTAATTATTACATTACACTATTACATAAAACATAATGATGACACTATTACATAATGTCACATAATTTAAATGTCTATCCATATTGAAAGTTTTGTTCCTTTGTCACTTAATAATTTAAGACAGTTTTTTAAAGTTCACTTGATCTTTTTAATCTTTTTTTTAACATTACAACATATTCATTTAATTTATCTTTCTGTTCAGAACTTGGTGAGTTAGAATTTTCAGAGTTCAGCACTACATATTTTGTTATTATGTCTAAAAGAATTCTAGATAATTACTTGTGTATATCTCATTTAGCAGAAATACCAATAGAAATATTTTAATAATATCAATCCAATTATCTTTTGAAAGAATTCCATTAATTTTATATTATGTTAAACTTTAAGGTACGTAAGTTTTCTTCTATTAATTTATGATGCAATCTTTTCATAGGTATACCCTGGATTTGGCAGAACTATAATGATAGACAGTGAGGGATGCACGTTGAAATGTTAGCAGGGAAAAGAATAGAAAGATATGAGGGGATCCTGTTAATTAGCTATGCATCTTGCTAAGGTAAAAACAAAATCTGGATCATAAGAGAATATCTATATTTGAAAGTTGTAGCTTCTAAATTTTGAAACAAATTATTTAATATTTAAAATACAGCATGACTTGTTACTATGAACTAAACTGAAAATTAAAACACCAAGGAGAAACATCAGTTGCTTTTTAAGAAATACATTTAATAATATTCAGTTTCTGGCTGATTTGAGAATGTATTATTTAAATAACAATAATAGCAGCAATTCATTTCCAGTCTTTCTGCTTAGAAGGTACTCCAGATGACTAAAGATAAGCAAAGTATCATCATGTAATTCCATGTAATTGAACCACCCTATTTATGTTTCCTGGACTGGATCCAGACAGGTATTTCTTATAGTTTAATCTGCTGATTAACAGAATTTATATAGAGGGTCTATAGAGATTGCATACACTGTGCTTATACACAATAAAATGCTCCACAAATAGCATATAAAAGGCATTATCCCATGATATTATGGATACTTAATAATTCAAAATACTAAATACTTGAGAGAGAAAGAATGTTTTAGTTTGGCACTGAGTAGAGAGCAAGATAGGTGCAAGGAAAGGGGAGAGCATTTTAGAAGTCAGATACCATAACTGAGAAAGTAGCAGCCAGCCAAACTGATTTCAAAAAGCTAAGCAGAATCAGACCTGATTAGTACTTGGGTTGACACCACCACCAGGAAATAACATGACGGTAATTCAGACAGAATTTAAACAAAGAATAATCCTAGTGGCAAGACAGTGGCAAACACTTGTATGCTGCTGCCAAGAAAACTACAAAGAGATCAGCAAACCAATTTGACTTTAAGGGGGATATAATTTATGTTCTTTATCTTACTTCCTGCTAAGGTCAAAAGGATTCTAGTAATGGCTAACCTTTATATAGCTTACATAAAATTAATTTTGCAGTCACTTTTACCAGACTCCACTATGAAGATTGAAGGTTGAAGGGTGGGATATACAGATTAATAACAGTTAATATAAAGTACACTTGAACTAGAAGTAGGTTTTTCTGTTGCTTGCTTTACTGAAATTTCAGAAAGAATTTGCTCTGGTGAGTTTGCAAAAATTCCAACATATACTGGCAGTCCAAAGGAACCAAGTTACATTGCAAGAATATAGACACGCTTAATCAATTGATAACAATAACCCAGCCTACTACACTTTGTACAGTAGAATTTTTTAAAAAAAGAATAGTAAGCCATACCAATGTTTTTTTTTTTTATTGAAAAGTTTTAAAAATACAGTTTTCCTTTAAAAAACCCCCTTCCCCCTCCCTACCTCCCCTCCCTACCTCCCCCCTTCCCCCCCCTCCCCCCCTCCCTCCTCCCCCCCCACCTCCCCCTAACCCCCCTCCCCCCCCCCCGGACTTCCCAGAGCTAAATACAAGGTATATATATATAAAAAGGCAATCATAAACAACCATATACTAACAACTATAAATTCTAAAATCCATCACTCTCTAACTTATATAGGATCAAACAAAACTTAGCATTATTAAATATATATAGAAGACAAAATAAAAAAAGAAAAAAGAAAACGAAAGAAGACTTATTCAAATGCTAGATAAAACTTCTTGACCCTATACTTATTCTGGATAAACTCAATCCATTTTCTCCATTCCATAATATAATGTTCTTGCGAGTAATCTTTCAAATAGGCCGAAATCTTCGCCATCTCTGCCAAGTCGGAAACCTTTAAAATCCACTCTTGTATAGTCGGCAGTTCCTCTTTCTTCCAATATTGACCTATCAAAAGTCTTGCTGCCGTAACTAAATTCAACATCAACTTAGAGTCCACAACTGTAGCGTCAACAATTATTCCCAACAAAAAAAATTGCGGACAAAACTTTATCCTCCGTTTAAAAATCTTCTGCATATTCCACCAGACTTTTATCCAAAAAGCCTTGACCTTTTTACATGTCCACCATATGTGAAAATATGTTGCCTCTTCATCACCACACCTCCAACATTTAGGCTGATAATTCGGATACATACTTGCAAGCTTTTTAGGATCTAGATGCCATCTATAAAACATTTTGTAAAAGTTCTCTCTTAAACTTTGAGCTTGAGTGAATTTTACATTCCTCACCCAGATCTTTTCCCACGTGTCCATTGTAATAACTTCCTGAATGTTTTGGGCCCATTTTATCATACAATCCTTAACAAGCTCTGTTTCTGAATCGATCTCTATCAATGCAAGATATATCCGTTTAATATGTGCTGGTCCTT
Organism: Vipera berus; assembly: GCF_964194415.1. Classification (NCBI taxonomy): domain Eukaryota; kingdom Metazoa; phylum Chordata; class Lepidosauria; order Squamata; family Viperidae; genus Vipera; species Vipera berus. Next base: position 183,598,164 of record NC_138204.1, on the reverse strand, counting down.
GATTTCTAATTTGCTTTATCAAATTTTCATCAGTCGTTGCAAATCCATTTTTTTGGTCTTCTTTCCACCTGGCCTGTAACTGAATATATTGAAACCAAGTCTGAACAACCTTCTCTTCTCGCAAGAAACTATATGATTTCAAGCACCAAATATTCCTTTCCAAACTTAAAATTTCCTTGTAAGTAGTCTCATCATGTTTGAAACCAGCATGTATATTTTCTATTGCGTGTTTTGGGATTGCCCACAATGGTATCTTGCTGCTTAACTTATGTCTATACTTCTTCCAAACTCTCAGCAATGCCTGTCTTAAAATATGCATCCTAAACACAGTATCTACCTTCTTATCATACAACAAATATGCATGCCAGCCAAACAACAGATCATGGCCCTCAAGATTTAATAACCTCGATTGTGTCAAATTAATCCAATCACTTATTCCTACTAGTGCAGCAGCTTCATAATATAATTTAAAATTAGGCATTTTAAGGCCACCTCTCTCACGAGTATCCTGCATAATCTTAAGTTTAACTCGTGGCTTTTTCCCTGCCCACACAAATTTATTGATACCACGCTGCCATTCCTCCAAGTTAGAGTCTTTCTTAAGAATCGGTATCATTTGAAATAAGAATAAAAATTTGGGCAGGACATTCATTTTCACTGCTGCAATCCGTCCCAACAAAGACAATTGCAATTTTTCCCAACTCTCCAGTTCTTTTTGAATTTTCCCCCATAACTTTTCATAATTATTTTTATATAGCTTTGTATTAGAGGGCGACAAAATCACCCCCAAATATTTAACCCTTTTAACAATCTCAAATCCAGTTAATCCTTCTAAGAGAGCCTTCTGCGAAACTGTCATATTTCTAGCCAAAATTTTAGTTTTCTGTATATTTACTTTAAATCCAGAAACCTTCCCATATTGTGTTATTATCTCCATCAGGTCCACAACAGAGTTCTCTGGCTGGGTCACTGTAACAACCAGATCATCTGCAAATGCTCTCAATCTGTAATCCTGATCTCCAACTTGTATCCCCTTAATTTTTTCCGAATTCCGAATCTTAACCAATAGTATCTCTAATGTTAATATAAATAACAAGGGCGATAGCGGACAGCCTTGCCTTGTGCCCTTCTCAATATTACATACTGTTGTCAAACTATTGTTAACTATAATTCGGGCAGTTTGTTTTTGGTATAATGCCCTAATCAGTTGTAAAAATTTTTCCCCAAAATCCATTTTGTCTAAAACTTTCAACAAAAATTGCCAGTTCAATTGATCAAAAGCCTTTTCAGCATCTAAAAAGATTAGCGCAGCAGAGATCTGGTTGTGCCTTTCCAAAAACTCTAACACATCAACTATATGTCTCACATTGGTTTTCATTTGTCTTCCACTAATAAACCCCGTTTGGTCCCCATGAATCACCTGTTGCAGAACCCTCATCAGTCTATTAGCCAAAACCTTAGCAAATATCTTATAATCTGTATTTAAAAGCGATATCGGTCTGTAATTTTTAACTAAAGTAGCATCCTGGTCTTCCTTCGGAATCAAAGAGATAAAAGCTGTTCTCCAAGACGGGGGCACCTTTCCCCCCCTCTGGATTGTCTGGAACAGTTCCTTTAACGGTTTTATCATCTCTAATTGTAAGTTTTTATAATAGGCCGCAGTCAAGCCATCAGTGCCTGGTGCTTTATCCACCTTCAGTTCCTTAATAGCTGTAAAAATTTCTTCTTCTGTAATCAGTTGGTTAATCCCCTCTTTTTGTACTTGCGTAAGAACCGGGATGCTAGCCTTCTCCAAATACGTATCAATATCTTTTGCATTAATGTCCTCTTTAGTATATAATTTCGAATAAAAATCCACAAAGGCATCCTTAATAAGATTCTGTTGATACACAACCCTTCCTTTATGCTCAATCTTATCTATATTAGATGCCCTTTGTTTTTTCCTCAGTCTATAAGCCAACCATCTGCCTGGCTTATTAGCATTGCAAAAAGTATTATGCCTAGCAAACCGCAGATTGGTCGCCACTTGATCAGCCATTAATTTATCAAATTGTCCTCGTAACAGTCTAATAGCCTCCTTGATCTTCACCTCCTCTGGGTTCAAAATCAAAGCCTTTTCTTTTTCCTTTATTTCATTCTCCAGTTCTTTCCTTCTAGTTTCCACTGCACGTCTATGTCTATTATTCATATATATCAACACCCCTCTCATATAGGCCTTGCTAGCATCCCAAACCATATCCATAGAGGTACCCTTATTCATATTCATCTCAAAAAAATCCTTCATCCGCTGTTTGCATTCTTCCACATTTCTCTGATTTCTAAACAAATTCTCATTTACGCGCCATGAGCGTCTATCTCCTCTTTCCTTATCAATCTCCAACCACACTGGACTGTGATCAGAGATAATTCTTGCGCAGATTTTCACCTTTTTAGTTCTCAAAAGAAGATCATTAGTCAACAAAATAAAATCAATCCTCGAAAAAGATTGGTGTCTATCAGAATAAAATGTATAATCCTTCTCCCGCAAATGTCTCTCACGCCAAATATCTCGCAATTCCAGGTCATCCTTCATTTCAAAAAAAGATTTAGGCAGTCTAGCGTGACTTGGAATGCGTTTAAAGGCTCCAGCCTTATCCAACTGTACATCCATAACTCCATTCCAGTCCCCCATAAAAATAAAGGATTTATAATCCAACTGGGTAAGCTTTGTATGAAGTAAACTAAAAAAGTCAGCTTGTTGTTGATTTGGAGCATATAATCCAACTAAAAGCGTCTTTTTACCTTCAAACAACAGCTCGATCATAACATATCTTCCATGCTTATCTGCTTCAATTAGGTCCGCTGTTAAGGCACTTTTAACATAAACAACCACTCCATTTTTCTTATTCTCTGCAGAAGCAACAAATTGCGTACCCAGCCTCGAGTTCAATAAATACTTTTGATCCAAAACTCTAATATGCGTTTCTTGCAGGCATATAACATCTATCTTAAATTGTTTTAAATATTGAAAAACTTTCTTCCTCTTCTGCGGTGAGTTTAGTCCATTAACATTCCAGGTTAAAAATTTAGTTGCCATGTATATCCTCGAAAAGCTCTTGGACCACAGCTTTGATAGGACTGGTTACTTTAGGCCGTGCTCCTCCCACAGCTTGGCTATGAATGCGATGTGAAGAATCTGAAGACTTTTGCTGATCTTGTTCTTTTATTTTCTTTGCTCGTTTTAAAGCAGCACGCGTCACTCTTTGCTCTCTAGGATCATCCAAAGAGATTGTAGCTTGATCTCCTCCAGCACCATTTTCCTCTGTTTCCTCCTCTTGTTGTTCTTCTTCTCCAGATCCCTTTCCAGCTTCCAAGAGCGTTAATGAGGTTGCTTTTAAGACATTATTGTAGAAATCACGTGCTTGTTTCACAGTAGTCAGCCTATACCTTTTACCTTCATACATCACCATCAGCCCCTCTGGAATCTCCCATCTGAACCTTATATCTCTTTGCTTGAGCTCTTGCACAAGAAATGTATAGTCCTTTCTTCCCCTTAAAATCCTTGGAGGAATTTCTTTTAAAACCAAGACTTCTTGTTCAGCAATCACAACCTTAACATCATAGGCAGCTTGTATAACTTGATCTCTAATTTCTCTTTTTGCAAAATAAACCACCACATCTCTAGGCAACTTTCTCTGTCTGGCAATCCATGAATTCACCCGAAACACTTTATCCATAGCTGCTCTTATTTCAGATGCTGGCTGGTTCAATACCCCTTCGAGAGCCTCAGAGATCAGCTGCTTTAAATCTTCTTTAACATTCTCTTTTAAGCCTCTAATTCTGACAGCAAACTGCATCTGGTAATATTGGGCATGGCTTAACTCCCTTTCCAACTTGCCTCTTTCAATTTCATTCTCCCGTGCTTTTACTTCTAGTATAGCATTCCTTTGAGCCAAATCATCCACTTTTTCATCTAAATCTTCCACACATTCCGCCACTTTATGCACTGAAGTCAAAATGTCTACCTTCATCACGCTGTACTTCTGTTCCATCCTCTCTTCCATTCTTTCCTCAAATTTCTCCAATTTCTCCTCCATCTGTGCAAATTTATCAGCAATTGATTGATTAATTGATTCCAAAAGTACCTGGGCATGTTTATCCAAGGCATCTCGCAAATCCTTCGATGTCAGCACTTCAGGAGGGTGCAATGCCTGTAGTGATGATTGTTGCACCGGCGAGGATCCTCCACTCCGAAGAGTTTTAGAGGGAGGTTTAGCCGCCATCTTTTAATCCTCAATTATGACGCACTTTCAATTAAAGTTTAAAAAGTCCAACAAGTTAGAGAGTACAGTAAAATAGTCCTCTTCACCTTTTCCTCTTGTACCGCTCTGCCTGCTCCTTTAAATCATAGTCCTTTCATCAGGCAGGGCTGGTTCGCAGACGCCTGGCTCTGCTCCAGGAAGTTCGGAGCAGAGACGACGGCCAGCTGGGAGCAACCCAGGCTTCGGGGGAGTTCGATCCTTCAGCCGCCCAAGCTCAAAGCTCAGGCGGCCTCGGAGAACTCTACCCCTACCTGGGGCCTCACCCCCTCCTCTTCTCCCGAGGAGGGGGCTTCAATTTCGCCCGAACAGCTGATCGGCGCTGCTTCAGGCAAAAAAACAAACAGCTGAGCCGCGGGCAGCCAGGGGAGGCTGTCTTCAGCGCCGCGCCGCCAGCGGAAGTCTAAGCCATACCAATGTTGATCATTTCACATTTTTTTATTTTAATTCAGATATCATAAAAACTAGAATAGAATATATAAAGATATATTAAAGAAGTATTGTATTTACCTAGCATCTATTACAGGGGTGTCAAACTGCCGGCCCACAGACTGGATGCATCATGCTGAAACCGCGCCTACCCCATTGCCTGCAATGAAAAAAAATTGTGATATGTCACGACACGTCACGTGACGTTGCGAGTTTGACACCTCTGATCTATTACAACAGAAATGTGCTGATCATCAAGTTAGATTTCTTTTAGTGCTGGTAGGTGGAAAAATGGTACATGATATAGGAAGAAAACTAACTTTGAGAAGACAAGGAAAAGGGCTACAAACACTGCAAATGTGTCCAAACTCTGGATCAATAGTTTAGAGTGGATCTTCACATCATGTAGAGCCATTCTCTCTCCCAATACTTTGGGATATCGCCATATCAGAAACAGCATCCAGAAATTAACTTGTGGTCATACAAACATCATACAAAACACATACAAATGCAAAGAAAGTTGGATGATGGCTTTTCTGCCAACCTAATTCAACTACAAACTCTTATTTATCAATTGGAAGGTTCAAATCTAGGAACCCCCCACTGGCACTTGCACAACATCTGCTTAACAATTTTAACATTGATTCCCAATGAAAAGCCAAATGATTTGCTGAACGCCCAAACAAAGGAAAACATATAAACAATCCTACGCAAAAAGTGCCAGGCTCTGAATTACTTCACCAACATTAGACAATCCTGAATAGGATTCATACCTCACATGGTATCTGCTGGGATTTACTATATAAATGGGGTGTAGCATCCTTCTCTCAGAGTGACTGTGGAGGTCTCATGTCAAACTGTAGATCACATCCTGACTAGCTGTAAGATAAGGCATATACCAGTCCAGTTTCTGATTTCTTTTAGATAAATGATGGCCTAGAACAGAAGTCCCTAACCTTTTGGGCACCAAGGACCAGTTCCATGGAAAGAGGGTTTTTTGCAGGCCAGAGGGGGCATGGTATTATGTGCTGCCTGCATCCTGCAGATAGGGCTTTGCTTGTTTGCATGGAACAGTTTCTGGTATGCTGTGGACCAGTGCTGGTCCACGGATCAGGGGTTGGGGACCCCTGGCCTAGACATTAGTATTGGAATATAGATCTTTTTAATATTCATAGTTTACTTGTATCTTTTATTTAGGTGAAATGTTAATATACATTGCAAATCCTTGTATTTTGTGCCATACACTAAATAATCTACAAATAGAATTCTGACGTATGTTGGCTACCCAAAACTCAGCTTCTTCAGTGGGACCTCAGAACTCACATTTTAATATATGTGAAGATCTTAATATCATAAAATATTAAACAGATTACTATTGTATTGCAGAGGACCCTTTTGATTAATTTCTTCTGTTTTATGCTCCATTGCTAAGAAATTAGTACCAATTATATGTTATATAGTTGTAGCTGTCAGTTATGACTTTAAAATGTTTTACGTCACCTTGGGAAAACATTTATTCTGAAGGGTATCAAATAATACATGAACAAAACTTAACAAATGGAGTACTCCCTTCATTCTGGATACAAAAACTTAGGAAGTCCCTTAGATGTTGAGTACAAAGTACAAAAAACTCAGCAACATGCATCAGCAGTCTTGCTTCACCTCACAAAACAGAACAGGGAACCATCTCTGTGTCCATTTAAATCTCCAGCTTATCACCAGAACTGTAGTTCTGCTTTTAAAGTTGCAGGCAAATTAGACACACCCTCTATTGAGCATTCTTCCTATAAAATACAAGGGAATAGAAGAAACATTCAGCATTTTATTGATTTCCCCAGTGCCTGTGCATCTATTTGCACTGCTTGGTTAGCAGACGGAAATGGTGACTATGCAACTGTCTCATAATACAATATGTAAAGTATGTCTGGTATGTTGGATGCTTTGTAGTCTAGCCATCCATGATCAGAAAATATTCTCAATCACAGACTGTTATGCTAAGTTTCACAGGATGGATTGGGATCATATGAACATTGCACAAAAGACATACAAATGTAAATTGCATGATATCTAGATAACAGTATATTTTTATTACCAGCGGTATGGCTATCAAAATCAGATGCATTTGTAATAACAATCACCATCTAGTGAACTTAAAAAATTCCTTTTATGAAAAAGATATCCTGCATATATCTTTGTGTATAAACATTACATTTTTTTAACACCTGAGTGCTTAGGCTCTGACTGATACTCTCTGGGTTTATATAATATTTTAATGTGTTTTACACATCACACTAATCTACTTTGTCTACTGGCTACTTTGTTTTCAACTGGCATCATTTATGAGCCTATGTATGTAATCTCTGAACCTCTCTGTACAATATTGTTCAGTTTCCAAGCTAGCATGAATTAATCCATAACAAATTGTTTTTGAATTTCTGAGTTCTTAAAAGTTTCTGCAGTTTCCGAGTTTCAATTTTAGAGAAAAATAAGAGACATTAATGAACTCAGGAATGCTTCTGCCTTCCCATTTCAGTGAATTGAACACCTCAAAGTCTTTTTAAAACTGAAAGGGCTTCATAAAATATGAAGTGAATCAGAGAGGGTTTTGTTTTCTTCTGGTCTTTCTGTAATTTGGGGAAGAGAGGAATGATCTGTATCTCAAAGATATGGTTAATGTAATGCAATATCCAGGCTTGCAAAATACACACTCATCTAATTTGTTAAAGCTGCAATAATTTAACATACATTTTGATTTTGCCAATAATAGCTGTCCAAATAATGGAGTTTTGTGGTTACTATCTAAGACATAGATTTCTCGTTTTCTCTGGAATAAGCAGGGATTCTTAATAAGAGCTTCAGTCTGATCTGGGGAAGTCAGATATGTGGAAAAGGCAAGCGCTTTGTGAAAAAATAGGAAAGTAGGAAAACAAATCTTTTGCAGGAGAATCAATTGAGCTTCACCTTTTTCAATCTGTGCATGAAAAGTAATGTCAGCAAAGAGGTTTCCTGCTATACATTAAGACACACTCCTAAAAAAAAAGGTTGTCCATTCTTTGTTTTGCAGGTTTACACTACGTCAGCTCAGATAGAGGAGAATATTTGTAGCTCAGGGTTGAACTGTGGTGTCCTTGATGCTCTTTGAGTCTGATGGTTTTCTTACAGATGTTTCTTTACCAATCTAGATAACAACATCAGTAGGGCATGGGGTTTGCTCTTATTTTTATATACTAACTAGAGGCTTGCCCTGTCAGTGTTAGTAGAAATGTTCTTGGTGGTTCCTTGATTAGGTGGAATACTGTTAGCTTGTTGGTCTGAGTTGATAGTTCCTTGATTGAGATATTGTTTATTTCTTGATTGTTGGTCTTATATTAATCTTGGTTCATTGTTCATTTGGGTGCTGATTGCTGGGGAGGAGGTGTTTTGGTCTTTTTGTTTTCATTCGGGCTTTTTGATTGTCTCTTTTTAATGGTATGTAGATCTTGTTTATCTCTATGTGACCATTGATGACCAATTTGTCTATGTGCCAGGCTTCTAGGAATTCTTTGACTTTGGCCTTGGCTTGATCTTGGTTTCACAGTTTCCCAGTCAAAATTATGGTTGAGTCTATCCTTTTGTTGTGAAATTAAGGAGTTTTCATTATGTCTTTTGATTGCTAGTTGATATTCATGAATGTGTTCTGCTAGTCTTCTGCCTGTTTGTCCTACATAATGGTTGTTACAGTCCTTACACTATAGATTGTAGATGACTCCTGCTTTTTCTTCTGGGGCTGCTAGGTATTTTGGTTAACTTAGGGTGTTTTGCAGAACTTTAGTTAGTGTGCTACTGTAATGCCATGTGGTTGTAATAGTCTGTTGATGGTTCTGAGTCAGCAGCACAGCAGTGTTATCTGCAAGACGTTTGACATACAGGATTCATGTAAATCTGAGAATAGAGAAATAGATTTATTGCTTTTATTATTTGGCATGCCTTTCTTGTCATTCTTGGGATTGAGCAGGGGAGGAGAGTTTCCTTTTGGTTGCATTAGTCACTGTATAGAGGATTCTGTGATGTTTTCAGCTTTGTTTAGCTGCCTATGCTGCATCTTCTTCATGAGCTTGCTTAATTCCAAAGTATTTGGCATGTGCAAAAGTATTTCCCTGATATTACTAACAGCCCAGGGCAAGAGGAGATTTCAGTAGGTTTAGATTTCTTGAATTCCTCTCTTCTACATGCCTATTAAAGGTGCAGAAGCCCTGTCATCTTTTACATCTATCCACCCTACGTTTGGTATGAAGATCTAGTTTCCACAAATATCACAGGCATCTCTTATCCAAAGATTCTACAGGAACATTTTGATTAGTTCCCTGTGTTCAAAGGCAACCCAGTTTCCCCTCTCCCACTAGCTCCTTGTTCTTATATATGGAACTTCTCAGATGTTCAAATCCAGTCACCTTGAATGACCCACAATTACGGAAGGAGTATTTTTACCAAGGAGCAAAAGGCAGTGAATATATAGCTGACTGTCACAAAGCCCCATTAGAACTCTGGTGTGACATAAGGTTGTAAGGAACAATTTGCACAATATGAAGTCTGGGGTGGCTGATTTCCTTTGCTCATTTTTTGACCAAAATTATTCAAATGTATAAAACCAAAGATGTTTCCACTACTCAATTACTCAAGATGGTGCCTCCCACCAGCATTTAATGAACTCTGTGGAACATGTTATAAATCTTTTCAGTCCTGATAACAAATCAAGCCACAAAAATTGGGAATAGTAATTTTCATTTTGGAGCTGAGGCCCGACTACATTACACATAAAACTCTGGTTCCCAGTTTCCCCACATCACAGAGGCACTCACTGTGTGTGTATATAAACAAAGGAATAACTAATTCTTAAGATGGGCAAACATTGCCCTATTACTAATAGAAGGGGCAGCTGTATAAATTTAATAAATAAAGTAAGTAAGTAGACTGTTTACAATTACCCTCTGAATCCCTTCTTAATTTTTTTTTTGCTGTACTTTCTTGTTAATTGAAAGACTACACAGCATATTCAAGCAACAGATTTGACATTAAGGTCAACTAATGCAACAATATCATATATACTATATATCAAGGATGAATTTTCAAATTAATTTCCTAACCTGTATTCTTCAGTGTCTACATAATAATGGTGACTGAATAATCTTTTTCAAACAGTGAAGCACATCACAGCCTGGTGGCTGCAAGTTAAAGTGCAGCTTTAATGCTAGGAACATTATGAGATCAGAATCCAAAGCAGTAGTAGCATTTTCATTTGATTAGTCACCAACAACCCATCTGACCTAACCAACACATTTAACAAAGACATTCAGATTATCAGATTGTCCACTGGCTGACTCAGGAATTCTGGGAATCCACGTCATGAAAGGGGCATTGTTCCTCATCCCTGCTATAGACAATAAGGAAGATGACCTTGACAGAAGTATACAGGTTATTTATTGATTAAATTTACATGTTACCCATCTCATTATCAAAACGACTCTGGGTGGCTTACAACACAATAAAATAAAAATAGGAAAACATTAAAAATGGTAAAAACATTTAAAGCATTAACATTGATTTATATATAAATGTGTAAAGGTATACATCATTACCTAGAGAAAGGGGGCCAAAACATTTTTTAAGCCCTGAGAACCACAATGATATTTGGAAGCAGCTCAGGCAGAGCCTGATTCACTGGGATATGGGTGTGAGATGAACTGCAAGTTTAGCACAATCAGACTTGTAAGATTCTTTTACTAAAGCCAATTTCAGTAAAGTCTTTGTGTGAACTTCATTTCCCGCTCTAGTCTATCTAAAATTGCTGATAGTTGCCCAGTCCTGGGTCTAGGTGGCCTAATTATTGGAAGTCTTGGATTCTGGTTGCTGCTGATTACCATTAGGTATGTTTGGAATAAGATAATGCCTGTGTATTATATGGTGACACATGAACATGCAGACCTGGCATGTATTATTGAAATCTGGTTGGGCAGCAATTCAATTGAAAATCTGCTAGCTCAGGCTTCACATCCTGAAGCAACAGTGACACCAAGGGGAAAGATGGGTAGGCCATAATGCTTGCTTGCTGGATGTATTTTCAATTTTCCTTGTGCATACCGTATATACTTGAGTATAAGCCGAATTTTTCAGCCCACTTTTTGGGCTGAAAAATTCCACTTCGGCTTATACTCCAGTCAACAAAAAAACTTACCGAGGACTTGTGCGCGGCCGAGGCTTTGGTGCTTCCGGGATCGCCCGCACCTCTCCCAAGCCACCGCCGTCCGAGACCTGCCGAAGTTTGGGGAGGTTTGGGGAGGTGCGCGCGCACCTCCCCAAACTCCGCGCCTTGCCTGCCTGCTTCTTTCCGCAGCGGAAAGAAGCAGGCAGGCAGGGCACGGAGGAACGGAGACTTGCCGACGTTTGGGGAGGTTTGGGCGCCTCCCCAAACCTCGGCAGGTCTCCGTTCCTCCGCGCAGACCTGCCGACCTTTGGGGAGGTTTGGGCGCCTCCCCAAACCTCCCCAAACCTCGGCAGGTCTCCGTTCCTCCTGCCGACCTTTGGGGAGGTTTGGGCGCCTCCCCAAACCTCGGCAGGTCTCCGTTCCTCCTGCCGACCTTTGGGGAGGTTTGGGCGCCTCCCCAAACCTCCCCAAACCTCGGCAGGTCTCCGTTCCTCCTGCCGACCTTTGGGGAGGTTTGGGCGCCTCCCCAAACCTCGGCAGGTCTCCGTTCCTCCGCGCAGACCTGCCGACGTTTGGGAAGGTTTGGGTGCCTCCCCAAACCTCCCCAGGTCTCCGTTCCTGTTTGGGGAGGTTTGGGCACCTCCCCAAACCTCGGCAGGTCTCCGTTCCTCCGCGCAGACCTGCCGACCTTTGGGGAGGTTTGGGCGCCTCCCCAAACGTCCCCAAACCTCGGCAGGTCTCCGTTCCTGTTTGGGGAGGTTTGGGCGCCTCCCCAAACCTCCCCAAACCTCGGCAGGTCTCCGTTCCTCCGCGCAGACCTGCCGACGTTTGGGGAGGTTTGGGCGCCTCCCCAAACCTCCCCAAACCTCGGCAGGTCTCCGTTCCTGTTTGGGGAGGTTTGGGCGCCTCCCCAAACCTCCCCAAACCTCGGCAGGTCTCCGTTCCTCCGCGCAGACCTGCCGACCTTTGGGGAGGTTTGGGCGCCTCCCCAAACGTCCCCAAACCTCGGCAGGTCTCCGTTCCTGTTTGGGGAGGTTTGGGCGCCTCCCCAAACCTCCCCAAACCTCGGCAGGTCTCCGTTCCTCCGCGCAGACCTGCCGACCTTTGGGGAGGTTTGGGCGCCTCCCCAAACGTCCCCAAACCTCGGCAGGTCTCCGTTCCTCCGCGCAGACCTGCCGACCTTTGGGGAGGTTTGGGCGCCTCCCCAAATGTCCCCAAACCTCGGCAGGTCTCCGTTCCTGTTTGGGGAGGTTTGGGCGCCTCCCCAAACCTCGGCAGGTCTCCGTTCCTCCGCGCAGACCTGCCGACGTTTGGGGAGGTTTGGGCGCCTCCCCAAACCTCCCCAAACCTCGGCAGGTCTCCGTTCCTGTTTGGGGAGGTTTGGGCGCCTCCCCAAACCTCCCCAAACCTCGGCAGGTCTCCGTTCCTCCGCGCAGACCTGCCGACCTTTGGGGAGGTTTGGGCGCCTCCCCAAACCTCCCCAAACCTCGGCAGGTCTCCGTTCTTCCTGCCGACCTTTGGGGAGGTTTGGGCGCCTCCCCAAACCTCCCCAAACGTCGGCAGGTCTGCGCGGAGGAACGGAGACCTGCCGAGGTTTGGGGAGGTTTGGGGAGGCGCCCAAACCTCCCCAAAGGTCGGCAGGTCTGCGCGGAGGAACGGAGACCTGCCGAGGTTTGGGGAGGCGCCCAAACCTCCCCAAAGGTCGGCAGGAGGAACGGAGACCTGCCGAGGTTTGGGGAGGTTTGGGGAGGCGCCCAAACCTCCCCAAAGGTCGGCAGGAGGAACGGAGACCTGCCGAGGTTTGGGGAGGCGCCCAAACCTCCCCAAAGGTCGGCAGGTCTGCGCGGAGGAACGGAGACCTGCCGAGGTTTGGGGAGGCGCCCAAACCTCCCCAAAGGTCGGCAGGAGGAACGGAGACCTGCCGAGGTTTGGGGAGGTTTGGGGAGGCGCCCAAACCTCCCCAAAGGTCGGCAGGAGGAACGGAGACCTGCCGAGGTTTGGGGAGGTTTGGGGAGGCGCCCAAACCTCCCCAAACAGGAACGGAGACCTGGGGAGGTTTGGGGAGGCGCCCAAACCTCCCCAAAGGTCGGCAGGTCTGTGCGGAGGAACGGAGACCTGCAGAGGTTTGGGGAGGTTTGGGGAGGCGCCCAAACCTCCCCAAAGGTCGGCAGGAGGAACGGAGACCTGCCGAGGTTTGGGGAGGTTTGGGGAGGCGCCCAAACCTCCCCAAAGGTCGGCAGGAGGAACGGAGACCTGCCGAGGTTTGGGGAGGCGCCCAAACCTCCCCAAAGGTCGGCAGGAGGAACGGAGACCTGCCGAGGTTTGGGGAGGTTTGGGGAGGCACCCAAACCTCCCCAAAGGTCGGCAGGAGGAACGGAGACCTGCCGAGGTTTGGGGAGGTTTGGGGAGGCGCCCAAACCTCCCCAAAGGTCGGCAGGTCTGCGCGGAGGAACGGAGACCTGCAGAGGTTTGGGGAGGTTTGGGGAGGCGCCCAAACCTCCCCAAAGGTCGGCAGGAGGAACGGAGACCTGCCGAGGTTTGGGGAGGTTTGGGGAGGCGCCCAAACCTCCCCAAAGGTCGGCAGGAGGAACGGAGACCTGCCGAGGTTTGGGGAGGCGCCCAAACCTCCCCAAAGGTTGGCAGGTCTGCGCGGAGGAACGGAGACCTGCCGAGGTTTGGGGAGGTTTGGGGAGGCGCCCAAACCTCCCCAAAGGTCGGCAGGAGGAACGGAGACCTGCCGAGGTTTGGGGAGGTTTGGGGAGGCGCCCAAACCTCCCCAAAGGTCGGCAGGAGGAACGGAGACCTGCCGACGTTTGGGGAGGTTTGGGGAGGCGCCCAAACCTCCCCAAAGGTCGGCAGGAGGAACGGAGACCTGCGGACGAGCCTTGGCCACACAGGGTATTCCTGTGTATTCAGGCTTGCAAAATGGCGGATCGAGCCTCTGCTGGCGGCAGAGGCTTGCAGAACGGCGGATCGGCTTATACTCGAGTCAATAACTTTTTCCAGTTTTTGGGGGTGAAATTGGGGGTCTCGGCTTATACTCGAGTCGGCTTATACTCAAGTATATACGGTAACATCATTTATTTCTGCTCTGGTTTGGGTATTAGTTGGACAGAAACAGATGGGGTAAATTGGAGTCATCTTATGCTGTGATAAAGATTCTTTCTGAGTGTGTAGAATCTAAGGAAGTGTCTAGAATTCTCTACCACCCATAGGCTTCATGAATAACTCTCTTTGGCTACTTTGATTGGCTAGATGAGGCAACTATTTAGGAGACCAAAAAAGATCCTGGGTTTGCATACTTCCTTTTCTAATCACTTTCAGAAATTGCTTGTTAACTGCATTATTTAAAGTTATTTCAAATATTTTATCCTGCCTTTCTATTTCATACTTGGAAAATGTAAAACTAAACTTAAAATCACAGTTTTAAAATGCTGTGTGATAGCATTTGTGTCAATCAGATGAGTTGGTATGAATTAATAGAGTATACAATAATTCATTTATTGTATATAAAATCAGCAAGGGCTGATGTGGGAAGAGAAATAATTGTGCACAAAAAATCTGAATTGGAGCTAGTACAAATATCCTGCTTCTATGTGGATGTGAGCTTGGCTTCACAAGGGCAAAGTGGGGAAATCTCCCAAACTGTTGTTACAGTTAAATTTGGGAGCAAACTGTATTCTAGGTATTGTAGTCCCATGTTGTTCTGCATATATATTTGAGCGTTGTGTAGCATATGATAGATTTGTACTGCTTGTTTTCATGCCCCTTTAACTTCTGCTCATTGTTATGCCACATATCTGTCAGCTGAGGATAACATGTTATTCATCCAGCAGACTGAGCTGCAGTCCTAAAAGCAATAAATCTCTCAAGTATCATAGGACTCATTTTTGTGTCATGAAAATAACCCCTGAAACTATTTCTTAAAAGATTATTTAATGGAAACCATCTGGCTGTGAAATAAGAATAAGCAAAAAGGAGCTCCACCTTTCACTCTGGTACAGCAATCCCTGTGCTGCTGGCACACACACATCATCAGAGCTTTCTTGTTCTTTGAGACAATGCCCTTTTGTTCTCATCCTTTTGCACGGTGACACATGAAACACTGAATAAATGAAGTTAATTGCCAACTTCTGCTTTTTTCCAAGCGGAACAGGGTGAAATGTTGTGGTTTTCCATCTGCATGCCTGCAGAAACATGCTTTGCTACAGCTTGTCAGCAGATAAATGTATTATCCTCTGCTACAAATTAGGATTTCTCACCCACTTTGGGGTACCACAATCAGCCCCTAAAATTAGAGAACTGGCATGAATGTTGTGGAGTGGCATACAATCATGGTATTGTTTAGAAAGTGTATGGTAAGAGAATCAAGAGAAAGGAAGCTCAGTCAGTGAGACTAAAATCAGAGAAAAACACCTCTACTATTGTATTTATCTATACAAGCTCAGTACCAGTGTGTTTTCATGTAACTGGAACCTCTTTGTAACTGAGGTGCCTCTAAATTAGACAATCATAATATTACAGTCTACCTTATATATTTTTCTTTTAAGTTTTAATATGGGACTTTTTCTTAAATCTTAATTTTGATTTGAGCAAATCTCATAGACTGGAATTGGAGGAAAGATCACTAGATGAGTTACTGTTTGGAAAAAAGGCAGTGCCAGTGACAACTACTTAGCTGCACACCAAAGTAGAAAATTGAGCTATGTATGGAGCACAAGGATCCAGAAGGCTTTTAGGAGAAAGGACTGAGGTCTTCAACCATTCGCCCTCCCTATTCCATGCCACTTCATCTGTTTATGAATCAAATAACCACTTAAGTTTACTTAGTAAAGTAGAGAAGGACTCTCTTGTCTTAATTTACTAAGCCTTAATTTTTCTGCCTTCATTCTCATTTCCTTTGTTTTCTTCCCAAATGAAAAGGACTATTAATTTTCACACAAATAATATTTTTTTAGACACTTCTATGTTGAGCACCTCACAGATTGCTCCTGCTCTTCATGGGCAGAGAGAGCCATGAAGAGGAATGTCAATAATTCCTTTTAAAGTTTTCCATCAATGACTGGAAAATGGAACTCCTGATAATATTTGCATTCTCTGCTCTTTGAATGTTACTGTGGTCATGGTGATGAACATTTCTAGTATTTTTCAGAAAAATAAGTAAAGCTCAAAAGAATATTTTTGGAAATAGTGGGGGTTTTATATCCAGTGTTTGATTTATGAACTCTGCATCCCACCAGACTGTTAGATATGCAAAGTGCCTCCAGCAGTGAGCAAAACCTGCCAACTTATTTTCTGGGATGATCTTGAAAACTATGTCTTTTTTTTTTACTCTCCTTAAGCACTGTGAAAGACAGGGATTTATCCATACTGTAGTCAGGTAAAAGGTGGGTGCAACACACAATTAGAAATGGTGCTTGCGAATGTGAGGTGGAGGGATCAGGAAAACAATTTTTGGAGACATAATTTCTATTAATAACCTTGATTATAACAATATAATTTCATACAAGCTAAATATAAATAAAAAGTAGAAAGAAAAAGAAAAAGGATAAAAAGAGAAAAATAAAAATATAATAAATACCAAATATTTAAAACATATCCAACATTCATCACAACAAATATCAACAAATTTAATTATTCCTCATCCCTTCTAAGGTTACAAACAATTATTTCTTCATCCCATATCCCTTATCTATAGGCAAATCCATAAAACATCACGTTTTCAGTCCTGGTGTCAGCAGAAAGTCCATAAGGGGTTGCCAGATGTAACAACTTACCTTGTTTTAACCTTGATCAAATAATCAACTTTATATTCCTTCTTTTTACTTCTAACAGTTTCAATCTTTACTTCATTCAAATATTGTCCTAGGATTTTATTATTATTCATTTCTTCTTTACCCCTTTGCAGAGTTCTTCAAGTCTTTTACAAGCCTCCTTTGTGATTCCAATTTCAATACTATCTATATCTTATGAGATAAAATTTGTTCCATATCTATTATTTCTTCAGTAACATCTTTTGAACATAATTATCCCTAGAGGCAGACATCATGACTGACATTATTGATATTGTGGCTACTCATTTTTGGCTCAATTTTTCAAACGTCTCCTGTATTGTCAGTGTTATAATGTTTTGCATTATTTTGTAGTTCCCATTAATACAAAATGTAGGCTAGTGTTTTTTCTCTCCGCCTAGAATCTTTAATCCCCTCTAGTGTACAGTTTTTAAAATCATAACATTATTTAGCTTTGCTGTTTTGCAAAAAAAAACATTTATTTTCTACAAAAAGCTTTTGTTCTTTAATTTTAAAATCTTTTGGTAAAAGTTTCTATATTCTAAATTTATCTACTACCTTAGTCTAGCGGTCCCCAACCTTTCTGACTTGGCAGACCAGTGGGAGAGGGGATAGCATCGTGCGAGTGGCAGACATGCGTGCTTGTGCACGCAATTCCATTTGTGCAAGCAGCAGGCACACACACACCTGTTACAAGTGCAAATGGACCTTCGCATACAAGCATTTGCCACTCAGGCAAGTGAAGCTGCATGCACACTTGCCAACCACTTGTGTGGCTTGGCTCCAAACAAACCGTGGCCTGGTAGTGGGCCATAGCCCGGGGTTGAGGACTTCTACTTTAGTCCATTTATAGCTTTCTAAAATCAAAATTGTATTTAATTTTTTTGTTTATTTCAAATTGTTTAAATTCTTAAGCTTATGACTAATTTTCTTTCATTCAAGATGAAAGCAAACTCACCTGGCATTTTCAAACTTCTTTTCCTGAAGGTCTCTAACAGCTTAAAAATACCTATTTAGCAAGTTCTGAAAGTTAGGTTAGGGAACTTAGTATCCTTTAAAAGTCACCAATTGTGTTTGCAAGCAAGATGGTTATTTTCATCATATCTCTGAGTTCACACCCACAGGAGACCACTCTCTGGTGTCTCCTTGTGAAGAACAACTACCTGGAGCAATATGTGGACAATCTCCCATTCTCTCCTTGTTTGAAGAGGTTCTGAATAGTCAGTCTAATCACAAGTTCTTTATTTTTTGCTGAAGCAATCAGCTCTACTTTTGTGGAGACATCTTCACAGTCCACCTTTCCATCCCCAAAAGCCCCAGGGGAAAAAAAATATTTTGAGGGAGCTGCTTAATCCCCTAACTGATGTCATTTTAGCATTGTAGCAATGTAGTGAGTACATTAAGAGAGCAACTACTGTCAGATGTGGCAACTTTAACCTAAATGTAGTAGCTCACTAACACAACAGAAAAGTGAATCTCAAAATGTTTTAAAATCCAAACCACAAATAGGGTCTTAATTTTTTTTTAAAAGCAGGAATGAAGCAATGTGCTTCACATACTGTGGACTCAATTTCTGCTGTGATTTATCTCATTTGCATAATGATGTTATTCTGCAGATAAATTACAGTATTTGCATTAATTTACAATCTTTGTTGTGACACTATCACACAAATGATATAAATCCTCACAATACCCAATTCTCTGATTCAGTGGATTTTCCCCAATAACAGACAGCTCATCCTCCTACCAGTGAGCTCATTCTGTGGATGTTCATTTTAATTTTGAGAAGCTCAGTCTGTTCTTGCAAATATCAAGTAATTGCTACTGCTGAAATCCACTGCCTGGCCTACCATCTGCCTTGCATTTAAAAATATTTCACCAGCTAATATTATGTTAGCCTCAAATGACTTTAAGACCGACTTTATATTTGACTGCCAGCCACTGCACGTTTCCTGAAAAGTTCTGCCCACTGTATTTCCTTCCCTCACTCCTCTCCAGTTTTGCTATTATCTTTTGCAACTATTAAGGAGCAATTGATGGATACTGGCTATGGCCAAAATGTTAAAATATTCTTCAGTATGCAGCCACTTCTGCTATGTCGATTTTTTTTATCCCTGCTCCATCTGAATAATAACAGAATAATAACAGATTTGGAAAGGATCTTGTAGGTCATCTAGTCCAATCCCCTGTTCAAGCAGGAGGTCCTATACCATTTCTGACAAGTGGCTGTCCAGTCTCTTCTTGAAAGCCTCCAGTAATGAAGCACCCAAAACTTCTGACGGCAAGCTGTTCCATTGGTTGATTGTTCTCATTGCCAGAAAATGTCTCCTTATTTCTAGGTTGAATCCCTCCTTGATCATTTTCAATCCAATGTTCCTTGTCTGACCTTCGGGTGCTCTGGAAAATAGGTTGTCCCCCTCCTCTCTCTGACAGCCCCTCAAATATTGGAATACTGCTATCATGTCACCGCTGGTCCTTCTCTTCACTAAACTAGCCATGTCCAGTTCTTGCCATCATTCTTCATATGTTTTAGCTTCCAGGTCCCTAATCATCTTTGTTGCTCTTCTCTGCACTCTTTCTACAATCTTAACATCTTTTTATAGTGTGGTGACCAAAACTGGATGCAGTATTCCAGGTGTGGCTTACTAAGGCAACTTACTTACCTGCAGGCATTGCTGCAAACATTGCAGATTCAGTGAGCATCTTGTCTTCTTCACAGATCTCTCAAGATGGTTGAAGCTCATCTTGACCTTTTAGAAACAGTCACTGAAGGTATTTTTCCCTTCCATGTTTGAGTGGGGTTCGATGTCTTTTAAGTTGCTTCTGGTAAAACTTAGTCAGGATGAGTGAGAGGAACTTACGTAAGTAAATTTTGCAATGCTGCAAATTATTCCTTTCCCCACTATTTGGCCAACAGAGTGAAATACCAAAACAAACAATTTATGGACAAGAATAAAAAAGTAGGAGTGTTAACACATAGCTGTGAAGGGTAGTTGACAATGATAGCATTATTTTCCTTATATTTCTAATTGCAAGATCCTATCCATGAATGTATCTTTTTGATGTGATGGCTACTAACATGGTTTAATCCAGATGCTAGGTTAAGACTGTGTTTTCTGTGCTTTGTTTAGTACATTAAGGAAAAAAACACCACTTGTTCTTCATAATGGCCCATAATGTCTCTTTGTACACAGGCTTCCCTCAGTGTCCTCCTAGTACAAACTTTGAGGCCTAGAAAGGCTCTGAAGCAAAGGAAATGAAATCAACTTGCTTCATTCTTGGAAGTAAAAGAACAATTTGGCCTTGTGAAGCAATTTTAATAGACTAGTTGTTTTGAGGTTTTCTCAAGCAACATACTTTATTGAAGCTTCACATTGCCTCATATATAATGAACATTTGTCTTCATCTTACATTTGTTTTCAGCTAATTACATCAATGGTACAATTCCACAATTTCAAAGATCAGATGCTGTGAGGTGATTTACCAAAGCCTCCTCACCAAAATAGTCTCTACTTAAGAATCAGTGTATAATTCACACAAGTTACCAACTTGAGACCTGTGAATATTTCAAGAGATGCAGTGTATTCCCCCTATAACAAAGAGAAAAAATTAATTACCAGCTATAGAAAATCATTTTGTTTGATTGTTTCAAGCAATGGTTGCCTGTAGTTTCAACTTTATACCTTTAAAAAAAGCTTCAAATATTGTGTACTTGATCCTCTCATTCTCACAGTTGTGTTGATTGTTTCTGCACAAAACAAACAGTGATTAAGAGTTTGCCCAAATAAAATTATTCTGTTATTTTTCCACAATTTAACACATACAGTAGGAGGAGAAAGCAGTGTTCAAAATAAATTTAGAGGCATAACTGGATTTATTGCAAATGACAAGGGGGTAAAAGACAAAAAAATGGCTGCTAATACTTTAGCCATGCAAGAGCATTCAAATGGAGTCTTATATTAGCTGCTGTGTCCCTGATGAAAAGTGATGCCAGAGGCATCATGACATAATTACACAAATGCTGAAAAATTGTATAATCTGCATGATGATGTAATGATGCACATAGCATTATTGCAGCTTGTACATGATGTCTTTAATACACCTCGTAGAGCAGGAATACACAACTTTTGGGTGGTGAATTAAAAAGATACATCTCAAATGAAGACCACCTTCCTATAAAAGATGTGCATGTGGCAGGGAGGATTGTATTTATATGCTATCTACTGATGATGATGTTGTTGATGATGGTGATGATGATGATAACGAGTTATTATTACGGTGTCAAATTTAGGGCTACCGAAAACTAAATTACAAATAAAAGGTGTGCTAAAGAGTAATGTGATTATTTGACGGGGGGATTTGTGCTGAATGAAGTATGAAAAAATTCTAAAGGAATTTATTATATGAAATTATATGAAATTTATCTTAACAGTAATCAATGTACTATCCTGGGCTGTCTCTTTATCTGATAAGTCAGGACAGAAGGAGGCAGCTGCCTTCCAGAGCATTTTTGAAAGTTACAGACAGATGCCCGGAAAGAGTTTAAAGTGTGTCAGGTGGAGATGCTAATGCTAAAGAAAATGCTAAGATTTTATTTCAAGCAATTTCTGTAAGATATTTTAATCTAGGATGATAACAAGAGACTTAAGTGAAGTCTTCATTCTTATATTTGATTGTATTTCTTTTATATTGTTTTGTATTTTTATTGTGTTTTGTTTTTTTAGGTCTGTAGTTTTAGGGGTTTTTTAAACTATAGCATTGTTTTTGCTGTATTAGATCATTTTTCTTTTTCTTTTTACCTTGCTAATAATGGACCACAATTACACACTTTTTAAGAAATTCAGCACAATTGTATACAATGGTTTACCTGTTTGATCCTGAGAACCACCAACTGATAGTATGCATTTTTGTGAACACAATCCACTTTATACAATTTAGAAAACATGAAGTTTATCAGCCCTCAATATATCCTCTTCTGTTGCTTACTTCACAAAAGGATATATTGTCAGTCTGAATAAATACAATAAAATACAAGAATGAGAACAAATTTTATAGGTCTGTTAAAGACTGCATATTCATACATACCTCCCTTCAGAGTTCCACAAAATGAATAGTCATCATCCACACCATGACAAACAGTGCTCTCCCATTTAAAGGCTTTTAAAGGTCCATTCTGCAACTGTACGCGTGCGTCAACAACTGTCAAATCAGCCTCTGCAGAAATATGTTACAAAAAGATCATTGATAATATCTTTATACAATTATATAATACAGGTCTATAACATATTCCTTGTATGTGTATGTGTATGAGAAAGAGAGTGAAAATCTGATCACTTTAAATTTCTTTTTAAATCCCAGAAGAAGGCATCAGTTGAAAGTATATTTATACAGACAATTATAAACTGTGACAACAAAGCCAGAGGAATGATAAATATTTTATCATATTTTATCATTTATGTCAGATTATACATTTTCAATCTTGTAATGAAATTTGGGACTAATCAGAGACCTTCCACCAAACAGTTGCTTCCAGATGTGTTACATTACATTTCATTAGAACCAACTGTATGGCATAAAAGAGTGTCAGCAATCATTTTTATCAATATTTTATTATTTTTACTGCTCATCATTCTGTGAGTAGTCTGTGGTTGCTTTATTGTATTTCTGGTAAGCTGCCTATGTAAGCATATAAACAGGGAGCAAATCCCACATTCACTAGTACTGATGTTACCTCAGTATGTTATAATGAAATACTGTATCTGCAAACAAACAGCCAGACTCTGAGAGCACTAAGGACTCCACAGTTCAACCCTGAGCTACAGATATTCTCTTCTATTGTTTATTGTGAAATATGTTAAGCATTGTGTTTGAATCTAACTGCTAGGGCCATTCAAAAACATATTCAGAAATGAATATGAACCACTGTGATATAGAGATATAGCAGTGAGTTCTATGAATGTTAACTTTGCAGCAGTTGACAGCACTTCAGATTTTTAGAATTTTCTTAATTCTTTCTCATGCTTCCCAATAATAGCTATTGAATACTGAAAGTCAGTCCTCCTGGAGCAATCAATGTACAGGTAGTTCTCAAAGTATGACCAGCCAATTAATGGCCAAACTTATGACAGACCCCCAAAGCTGCATACAAGCCTATTTCAAATTTACAGAGGCTGCAGTACCCCTGCAATCATTTGCCCTTACAACCAACCACAAAGATACTTCAGTGCCCCCCACTTTTTCTCCCCATCATGCTCTGACAGGACTCCACAGTGCTTGGGCTGGTACCCATATTTACTGGAACTAGATGCCATTTTCAGCATTCTGACAATTCCTTGAGGAAAAGGTGGCTGCTTTCACAAGTTACCCTCACTTAACCCCCTCCCTCTTCCAAAAACCCACATTTCTTCAATAAGGAAAACAAAAACAGCTCAGAGGGTTGGACTTGTTGATCTCCCCCACCCAATTAGATGCTGAAATTAAACTCTTTGCCTCTGCCCTCCAATCTCAATTCCCTTTAACCACTTAATTTGCTAAATTTAGCTTATCCCGAAACTGCCACTTTGGCATGCAGGCAGCTGGCTTCACAAAGCCCAGCAAGGGCCAGGAAAGGTTTGAAGTTTCCTGATTGCCAGCTGATCAGGGCAGAGGCCCAGACCACTCAGAGGCTTGCTTAGAAGCCTCTCTAAGGCATTGAAATGAGGAGCTAGGCCCTAACCTAGCTGGGCTCTTCCCCCCCCCCCCACAGCAGGGCTGTTTTTGGCTTTGAAAATCTTTTTGCTGCTTGTCTGCCTCCTTTAGGGACCCAGCCTCACCCACCCATGAGGTACCCCATGCTCGCTTAACAACTTGCACATTTGTTTTAACTGTAGGATCAGGGAGAGCAGGGGCTGGGGGTTGTTAAGCAAGGCTGTCTAACTTAAGAGTTGTCACTATTTGCAACTGTAATGAGCAACTGTTGTACATTGAGCACTACTTGTATATGCAGTCCTGCATATGAAACACTACTGTTGTTGCAAAGATCAGCCAAGTCTGGTGCTTCATCCTGAATAAGCAGAAGCACTTTCCACCCCATAGAAAGTTACCAGCAACAGGAAAAAATAGCCAGCATGGTATACTTGCTGAACAAGTACTCCTTACAAGTGGTCATTAAGCAAGGCCCACCTGTAATGGAGAACAATTAAGTCTGGTGTGGTCTGACATAGGCAGTAAACTCACTTGGAATCCAGAAAATAGTACCTCGCCATTCTGTTTGATCCTGTAACAAACATGGCTCCACTGAAAAGAAGAATGTATCTCTTCCAGAGCCTGCAAGGCAAACAAATTTAGTAAAGTAAAAAAAAAATATTAAAAAATAACACAAATCTTTGACATTCCTGTTGGACTACTACAATACAAAAGTAACATATCTTTTGAAAATAATATCAATAAGTGTCAACCAATACTTTGAGTCTGTGTGGGGATAGAAGAAACTAGCAAGACAATACTTAATCAGGATAATATACAGCAATTGCATCTAGAAAAACAGATTATATAAAAAAAGGAGTTTAAGGCAGGGGTCTTCAAATTTGGCCCTTTTATGATTTGTGGACTTCAATTCCCAGAACTCCTCAGCCAGGCATGCTGGCTGAGGAATTCTGGGAGCTGAAGTCCACAAGTCATAAAATGGCCAAGTTTGAAGACCCCTGATTTAAGGTTTCTTCTAGATCTGTACCTAATTGAAGCAGCTGAGATTGCAACAGGGATGATGTAGATATAGTATTCTATTTAGAGCTTTAAAATTTGCTTGTTTCTCATCTTTGGGGCCATGTTATTTATAGATTATTCTATTTTTGCTCACCTACCAAGATATTTTACAAACCATGTGACTCACCAAGTCATAAGAAGCCATCTTCTCATAAATGGGGACACACCAGAGCTTTCAATAAGTGAAGAAAGAAGTTATTAAACCATCTCAGACCATATTTGATGGCTGAACTTATCTGAGTAGATCTCAATTTTCATGTAGCACCCAAAACAGTTTTAATATAGTATTATTTTCTGCTCCAAAGCAAATATTTTAAAAAGTTCTCTTTCAGCTTTGTAGGTTATAAAAAGTGGTAAAATAAATGTAAAGACATGCCTACTTCTTGTAGAAATAAAATGTTTCAGTCCCCACTGCTTGCTCAACTGTGATATTAATTCATTAGTTCATTTTATTTAAATTAGAAGAAATTGTTATGGTCCTCCCCCAAGATTTAAACTAATTTACTAAATGAAAAATAACTTTTGTGCCAGTTCTAAAATAACTCATTAGCAAATGAGTGGGACCAAGAGTGTCCATGAAAAAACAAAGGCACAAGTGAAGGCACAAATATGATGGCATCATCACAGACAATGCAACTTACGTATGCCAGATGCAATGACATATTTTAATTAAAAGGTAGACTTTTAAAAAATAATACAGGCATGTTGCTTTATACTAGAACCATGTTTTCTAAAGTGTGGTCCGAGGAACCTTTGGAGAGACCTGTAAACCAAAACCAAAATTCTTGCCAGATATTGAAGATAATGTAGTTCATGGAGCCAGTATGTTACCTATGCCCTTCTTTGGCACCCAATATTACTT
The DNA here is from genome assembly GCF_964194415.1 of Vipera berus. Taxonomy (NCBI): domain Eukaryota; kingdom Metazoa; phylum Chordata; class Lepidosauria; order Squamata; family Viperidae; genus Vipera; species Vipera berus. Next base: position 183,572,859 of record NC_138204.1, on the reverse strand, counting down.
GTGGACCACATTCTGCACCAGCTGAAGCTTCAGATACTTTTTAAGGGTAGCCCCATTATGCTTAAATTTTGGAAGTCAATGAGCATTTTATTGCTTTATTTGTTTATTGTTTGTTTGTTTTATTATACATTGCCCAGAGACCTTCTTTGAGGGATATGAGTGATTCAGAAATGTGAAATATAAATACATACATACATACATAATCTAGGTAGAAGATGACAAAGGTTGTTCACTCCTGAATAGGGAGGATTCAAGGTTACCATAACACTATCAACCTCTAGAATAGATCGAATAGAATTGCACTTTCTGTGTTTCACAACTACTTGACTGGAATTTCTACAGAAGTTATTACACTGACATTATGATAAGGTAATGGAAATTAGAGCATCTTAGGTTAAAAGACTTGGGATACCTATTTAAAATCTGAAAATCATTCTGTGATGCTGCATTCATATGACAACAAGCCTATAGGTGTAGATCTGACACCAGTTTAGCCATGAACCAAATATTGGAAATACATTTGAAGCAGGGTGGAATTTTGTCTTTCTAGGTACTGCATTTTTCTATTTTATTCCTGATTGGTGAAAAGAAAATAACTTCATTTTTGAAGTTTAAAAATCTGTTGAGATTAACTAACAATTAGTTTCATTTTCATAACCAATACAAATGATATTTTTACTAAGAACCTGAAATCATAAAGCATCAGATTATTGTTTTCATTTTACAGAAATCTGTTTTGGCCAGATGTTAAATCAAAAGCGGAATGCATGTGAAATAGAAATTGCTAATGAAGAGCATAGTGGAAACCCAATGCAATATCCAGTAGTCTTAAAATCAGGAATTTGTTTGGCTCAGACTAATTGAGGGATAAATTATCTAAAGAAACAAAAAGGTAAAAGGAATTTTTTTTTTTAATTTTAATGAAATTAAAAAAATAATTTTAAAAATTACATTGGTTTAAAGTTTTGCAAACCGAAGAGTTTTTCATATAAAAAGCACCACACATGTATGGTTTTCTAATTAATCTTGTGCATCCTAGATTGCAGGTTATCACATTAAGAGTAAAGACCATAGCAATATGTGACACTAAAGCTAAATTTGTCAGGGTTACTTTGCCCTATTGCAAAAATAGGGCAAATGGAGAAAGAGTTCCACTTTACTGAAGATGACACAGCTTTTCAAATGTCTGTAAGAATGTGTGTCAGTGTTAACTGCCTGCAATTGCCTGGACAAGATCCTGGCAAGGTTTTTTTAGAGGAATTTGGCTCAGTCACCCAGCTAGCTTTGTGCTTGAGGCAGGACTGGAACTCAGGGTTTCCTGCCTCCTAGCCTGATGTCTTAACCACTACACCAAACTCTCTCCCTTTTCAAGTTATACCAAACTGACTCTTAAGTTACACCTAGCGTTTTTGTAAATATATAACAAGAAAAGGAAGCACAGATACTATGCAAAACAGGTCTAGGTTAGTGAAAAGCAAACACACAGAGAAATCTAGAAGTTCACCAGAATGAAGACTCAATGGAAGTCTCTCCAAAATGATCTCCCTCTTTCTGGTCTGTTTCTAAGTATGGCATTATCCAGGACAAATTTTTTCTGGCTCTTTTAACAGAACAATAAAGCAGAAGAAGGGACAAACTAATCTGAAAAGTTTTGCAAATTCTGCTAAACAAAGGCATAGTGGTTCTTCACTTACCACAATAGGAATATAAAATATCAATGTCATGGGATGTACAAAGCAGTTGTTTTTCCGGTGCCACAGTAAAACCATAAACAGAAAGAATGATAACAAGCTGGAAAATGTGTAGGTATCTCAACACCATCTTGCCAGCAATGAAGTAACTTCATTTTCAATAAAAAGAGGAACAATGTTTTGCTTCGTCATCCTCAAACGACAATTTGTTTTAAAGGGGAATAGCTATGTTATATCTTAAATGATACCAAAACAATTATCTGAAATTGTCTTCCAACATTTTAGACATCGTTATAGAAGACATGCAATATATTTTCTGAATCTCATTTTGGTTTTCTGTTAATGAATTATAAAATTATACAAATTACGAGAGAGAGAGAGAGAGAGAGAGAGAGAGAGAGGGGGAGGGAGGGAGGGAGGGAGAGAGAGAGAGAGAGAGAGAGAGAGAGAGAGAGAGAGAGAGAGAGAGAGAGGGAGGGAGAGAGAAGTACTATATTCTCTGAAGCTTGATTTGATTATGACTGTCAGGAGGCAGACCCTCAAGAAATATTGGTTTCTCAATTCAGCTTTATTATGGCCTTCATAACCCTCATCTAACCACCAACCTTTTCGTTCATTCACAAGCATGAATGGACCCATTCAGGACATTATATATGCTGGAGTAAACCTGACTACAAAAACCTGACCCAGAGCTTAATGAGTAGTTATTCCCATGGTGGCCTCTTTAATATGCTCAGAAATAGCAATTTAATTAAGCAAATCAAGTCTGATCAAAACCTGCCATTTAAAAAAAATGGAATAATCTGGATTGGTAGATTCCTGTTGTGTTCTTCCTGTTAACTTTTATATAGAATAAGGTTCTGATCCTAAAAATGATGGGGTTAGTTAAAATCAACTTTGATCTTATATACCTGCAAGAATTTTATCATAGAAAATTATCTAAGCTAACAGGTAAGTTTTTCTTATACTATATATAAACTTTTCAAAAATTCTAGGTTAAGATTAGGTTTGTATGCAAGGCTGTAACACCAAGGCAATTCCTACTAAGAATTAAGCAGATATGCTTATTTGGGCCACTGCTATGGCACAGCCAAGATGAATAATCACACTTGTCATTCTCCAAAACTGAAGGGTAGATATACTGCAATCCTCCTATATGTAGATGATGCTGTTTTCTCAGTTTCAATTGGGCAAAAGTGAGTTATGCATTGCAATATAGAAGCATTCAGAATTAATTATACAAATTGTACAAAACTTAAAAGGATGCCAAGCATCCTAAAATTCATCCCCGGCAACTAAATAGGCACTCAGTTGCAGAGGTTAAAATCTTCATGTGTTTGGGAATAGTGTTTTATTTTACTGGACAGAGCACATATGGAATATATTCTTCAAAAATTAACATGAGCTGTGACACATTTCTATTATTCTAGAGGTACATGCTTCATATAAAGGTAAAGGTTTCCCCTGTCCAGTCATGTCCAACTCTAGGGGGTGGTGCTCATCTTCATAAAATATGCTTCTTTTTGACCACATAACTTTTATAATTATCTAATTTTTAAATAATTTTTATTTAACTTGTCCTTTTCTTTTTAAATTGGTCAGTGACCATAATCAAGTTTATTGAGTTATTTTGTTCAACTTTGTCCATAAATGAATGGAAAACAGCTGCAAAATCATACAATTTTACAGCTTTTCATAATGGAGATAATCCATTTTTGCAGATCAGGTGTGGTAGCAGATGCCATAGAAATTTTTGAGACTGTGATTGCCTATCACAGTAATCTTGTACCTTTCTCAGGACAATCATTTTTTGGAAGAGCCTCATGTATTGTGTCTTGACTTAAATGTTATGCATGCTTCCAAAAAATTAGCCATCTTTCTAGCTATTGTTATGTATATATTACTGTTACAGCTTCTGCCTTTTTGTGAAAGTGATCATCAAACAATATTTGGTTGTGATCATTACAGATGCAGGAAATATGCATGTTGTAAACTACTTAACCAGATAAAATTGTCGGGTATAGCCATGTTCTTCAGAGTAAGACTAACCACTCTTCCCATGTAATTGAAATCATTTTGAAGACTAGATTGATAAATCTACCCTTTATTTGGACTTGTGTACAAAACTTGTGCTTTATTACCAAACTATATTCCTTCTTACCCCTTAACTATGGCCAAAGGTCATAGAACCTGTATGTGCACTACAGCAGAGGTCCCCAACCTTTTGGGCACCAGGGACCAGTTCCATGGAGAGAGGTTTTTCCACAGACCTGAGGGTGTGTGGTTTTGTGTGCTGCCTGCATCCCATGGATGGGGCTTTGCTTGTTTGTGCGGTCCGGTTGCTGACATGCCGCGGCCCAGTACTGGTCCTTGGACCGGGGGTTGGGCATCCCTGCACTAGAGGAGCAGGCAGTTTATCTTTGCATGAATATGTAGAATGGAAGTTATGTAACTGTGTAGACCAGGTTTGTAAAATCCATCCTTCAAAGGATATAATTTTTAATAATTTTTATTAATCAACCTTACAAAGAAACAAATCATGCCACTGTTGCCACTTATGCCTTAGCTAGTAAATTCTTGTGATAGTTCATATGAAGTCATAATAAATCCAAAAACACAGTAAACCTTAAGAACAACTTTTTAAAGAAAAAATTTGTGTATGTCCCACTAAGTTATTTCACTTATTAGTAAGCCAATTATGACTCCATGTATTGAACAATGCATGCTTTTTGAGCACTCCATTAGAGGGCCTGCATTTAAAGGTGTCATACAGTATTGTGGTAAAGGTCCCTCTAGTGGCAAAAACACTTACTGAAGTTCATCCATTCTTTAGTTATCCAAAATTGTGAATTTTAACTTCCTCAATAGTACAGTTCTGGAAAAACTGAAGATCATTTCAATGGGCAAAAACTTAAAAATAAAGAAATAAAAACAGGTACTGCTTAAAATTGAGCTAGTTCTTAGAACTGGGAGAGGTTTCTTTGAAGATTGTATCAATCCATCCATGAAATAGATTATATTGTTACAAAAGTGCTTTTTCAAAAGGCAATGGACGTGTTTTTTCCTTGGACATTCTGTTTCTCATCCAAGAAGCTTCTTCAGTTCTGACTGAATGGTGGTGGTGGCGGTGGGGGGAGGGGAAATAGGAGGTTTTATATTCGTTGCAGTCATCTGGTCATTAGCACTCTCTCTGGGAGTTGTTGAGGCCACTTTGAGGTTTATCAGGGTCTTGTGAATCAGAGTGCAAATGGCTATGGAATCTTCTTCAAACTGCTGAAAGGACTGTGTTGTAAACAGGAGACAATGGTGTCGTATCCCTCCCCCTCTATTGAGAGAGGGCTGTTCAAATTTAATGTAGATGGGCTCTTTGAGCCCCTCACTGTCCAGAGAGTGGTCTGCTCTGTTCAGAATGTGGACTCTGAAAGAGGGGTCAAAGACGCAACATCTTAAAAGACCATATTTTTGCTCAACAGACTAAATGCCTATTCCAGTAAAAGCACTTTTAATCACACTCATCAATATTTAAAATAACAAAACTAGAATTAATGATGAAAAAAGCAGTATTAGGTCATCTAGAACCTGTGAAAGACTTCTGAACATCAAGCAGAAATCAGGTAATATATAAAGATTTGACATTTTAGAATTCTATTTTTCTGAGTCCTTCAAATGAAACTGAAAGGGTTTGTCATAACCCATAAGATGGCTGTAGTCTTGAGCATAATTAAAAAGGAATGGGTTAACAAACATTGCTCTTCTTTTAACATAAAATGTTGTGAAGATCTTGCTCATTTCTGGAACAGTCACATCTTTCTGATGGAATAAAGTTTTCTTTTCTCTCAAAACACCACTATATGTAACTGCTGTATATGTGTCGGTTTTATCTTTATGGTACAGACGGATAATATACCTTCTAGTAAATAAATGTAAGAGAAATGGTGTTAAGAAAATAAAGAATAGTGTGGTACTATAAAAAGCAATTTCTGAATAGAGTTTGTCAAAATTTAAACCATACTTGTGTATGATACCAAACAACATGGAAGCAGTGATTATACTGGTGGTAACACAGAAAATCTTCACTCCTGTAAGAAAAAGAAAAACATGTTAATAGTTAAGAGGTTCAAATTGGCTCCCAACCACATATATGGCATACATCTAGACAGTAATTCAAGAAATGCAGTACTAAGTTCCATTTACATCCATTTGGTGGAAGAGCCATCTTCCCTCAACAGGATTGGCTTCTGAATTGACATAGTTCAGTTAACAGAACTAAATGAAATATTTAACAATATGCAGCTGTTTGAATGGGAAGCTGAAGAGACACTTCCTGCCTCTTTTATCATTCCTGTAAGAAAGACAGCTTTTCCTGGGCTTCCATGGCTGCCAGAAAAAGCTGTACAAAGGTTCTTGTTTAGCAATCCCAATTACGACTAGCAGCTCTGTTAAATTTTTGCTAAATGGGAAATCATTGTGCTTTCCTTTTTCCCAGCCTTCCCAAGCTTTGGGATGCTCAATTCTGAGAGCTGGGAAAACCTGCTTGAAATTGACAAGACTAATCAGTTTCACACCTTCCTCTTTTGCTTCCTCCTAACTAGACCCCTGCCTTTGAATGCTCACCCTGACTGGATGCTGGGATAATTAACAGGAAGGAAATTAATGGTTGTATTTACATTTGTTGGAGAAGGATTACAAGAGAATATGTAGGCACACAATGAGGAATACACATCAAAAGCAATGTGGTGGCACCAGCAGCTATAAGCATGAAATGCAAATAGTACAGTATATTGCCCATTGTCTGCTTAATTTCTTGTAATCCCTTTCATTCTAATTTTCTTTTCTGGCGAAACAAGCAGTTTCTAAAGCAATATCTTCTGGACCTGACTCGTTTTCCCTCCCAACACCCAGAGTGGAGACACTAGAGTGGAAGGGATTACAAGAGATCAATCCTTTGTTATAAAGTCCCACTCTTTTGTTACAAATCTAAGATATGCCACTGATATGAAGAATGTTTTTAAAACTTGCTAGTTAGCTTCTGGATCCAATTCAAGTGTTGCTTATCACCTTTAAAGCCCTTTACGGCATGAATCCAGTCTCTCTGAAGAAATGTTTCACCCCAGTGGGATTGGCCTGCCCCACTTGCTCTGGCTGGAGGGAGTATGGTGCTGACCACATTGGCCCAAAAAACTTCAGCTACCAGGGTCCAGGAGAAAAGCCTTTTCTGCCGTAGCTCCTGCCCTTTGGAACATCATGCTCCTCATGGTGAAATCTGGCCTTACCCTCTTGGCCTTTCAAAAAGCGTTGAAAACCTGGCTCTGTCATCTAACTTGGGCCTTCCACTTTGGGGAGGGTGAGTAGATTGAGAAAAGATTCCACCTTCACTCCATTGACTTATTAATTCCTTTTTATCTAGTCCTTGGTTAATTTTAATGTTTTAATCCTTAATGTTCTTAAATGTTCTATAGTATTTTTTATATTATTGTGAGATGGTTGGTATATAAATTTACTAAAAGTATAAAAGAACAGAGGAAAAACAAAATATTTTGTTTAAAAAGACTTTGGAAAGCAATTAAGCTGGCCAGCATTTCTCATGTTGATTGACAAGAACATGCAGTAGTTCCTGATAGCTACCGTGTTTCTCTGAAAATAAGCCCCTCCCCTAAACTAAGACATAGCTTGATTTGGGGGGGGCTAATATAGGTCCTACCCCCAAAATAAGCCCTAGTTAGGGCCCTGCCCACTCTGTCCCACCTCGCTGCCATAGTGGGGAAGGAGGCCAGACGGCACATGGCGCTGCTGCCGCCACAAGGTGAGGCAGGTGGGGGAGGGGGTGTAGCTGCCTCACGCACCCTGCACCCCCTTATTGGTACTTCAGCCTCCCCTCACCAGGCCATTCCTTGATTGGCAACATTTCACTTCCCTCCCAAGCCAGACTGTCATGCTATGGTGGATGGTATGGGTGGGGTAGGCCCGGTCCCCCTCCGCCGTTTTGGAGCCAGGGGGAAGTGATGGCGAATGGCTCCGCTGCTGCTTTGCACTGCTGGAGGGGCTTTCTTTAAGCTTCACCCTGCAGATCACCTGCCTGGGCGCAGCTGCTGCCTCTTTGTCCTCTGCCAACTCTCCAGGCCATCTATGTCCGCCAGCCCTTTGTCGCCTGTCTCACAGAGAACAGAAAATGCAGCAGCTCTGCATAGAGATGCAGAGCAGAGAACAGCACTTCTTTGCTGCCTGCATTGCCCTGCATCTCCCTTCTGGAAACGGCAGCCCCATTTCCTGCCGCTTCTCCTCCTGGCGTAGCTCCTCCCTCTTCCCAAAAGCATTTCTTTGCTAACCTGCTTTCCAGCTCTGGCACCTTTGTCTTCTGCTGCAGAAAAACTGAGTTTCTGGGACTAAAAAAAGTTCCGTCAGACTTTCCAATTTCTCACAAAAAAAAAAAAGATTTTGCAAGAAGTTGGAAGGTCTGACTGAACGTCCAGCCACTGTTTTCCCCATAAACTAAAAGGAGCCACCAAGGTGCTCCAAAAGTGTTTTTGGATTTCAGGCAAGAGAAAAAAGTCATATATAACAGAGAAAGCATCTTAATGTTCTTCTTTCTAGCAACAGTCCCAAGTGCCTGGGTTAAATTACTACATAAGTAGCAGTTAAATAAGAGATTTAAATAAACAAATGTGCATAGTTATGCACTTTGCATACATTTCTGTATGACAAGAATTTTTACTCATGAAAAAGTTTTTTTTAAAAAAAAACACTTACCTAATACAGTTTTTGATAAACTTCCAGAATAAATTAATCTTCCATATTCTGAATGTTCCTCCAGGGATGATGTACTAAAGCGGTACAGAGACTCTGCATGGAAAAATGGAACCTAGAGGCCAAATACCATATATAACCAGTAGTATCAATATATCTTCCAGTACGTTTATTCAGATACAAACATATATATGCAGACATGCTTTCTTCTAGCAACTAACCTAAATAATGATCCTGAGAGCCTGGTTGAGATTGACAAACTGCTGCCCTACCTCTAACCATGGTTCCCTTTGTTATGTGAGTGATGCATGGACCACATGAAAAAATTAAGATGCCCATGATTCAAAGATATTTATTGCATAAGATTTATATGGCCACCTATCTTCTGCAATATAATCTTGGGCAGCAGACAACTGCAATAAAGGCAACATAGCAAAATTAAAGCAACTACAAACATCTTTTAGATGTCCATCCTTAATAATTAGCAATTTCAACTCTATTTGCTACTATATATGCATTTTAAAGAAGCAGCAACAAAAGCATTTTGAAGTATTTCCTACCAAATTAAAACTAACCGTTTGCTTATATCTCCTGGTGGAAAAAGAAAACTACATACATGTCCCAGATTTTGTTTCCAATTTCCTGCTGCTGCTAGGCTATGAAACCCTGATATCTTTCATCCCAAACACAGGTAGCATGGATCACTCCACCTGGTGGCTCAAGAATTCTGGGAGCTGCACTCCACTCATCTTACAGCTACTGAAGCTGAGAATCACAGGATTACAGCAGCAACTGTTGATCCACACATGCCACCTACGGGCCAGGAGCCACAGTTTAAATCCCGGTTGAATGCTTTCTGACAAGGATTTGCAAATGGCATGTGTACCATCGTGCTTGAAAGCAGCTACCATTGTCCCAGTCCCCAAGAAAACTGCAGTTGAGTGCCTGAATGACGACAGACCTGTTGCATTAACGTCTGTAGTCATGAAATGCTTCGAAAGATTGGTTCTCCAACATCTCAGGACATGCCTTCCACTGGATTTTGATAAACATCAATTTGCCTACAGGGGGAACAGGTTGACAGACGATGCCATAGCTACTGCTTTACACTCTGTAGCAAGTCATCTTGAGAAACCTGGAAGTTATGTCAGGATGCTTTTTGTTGATTATAGCTCGGCTTTCAACACCATTTTGCCGAGCATTCTCATCGAGAAGCTGACTGACTTGAAATTCTCCCCCTCCATCTGCGATTGGATTCAAGACTTCCTTAGGGACCAGTTACAAACAGTGAGGGTCGGGTCTGCTTTGTCCACCCCCCTGAAGCTTTGCACCGGCTCGCCACAGGGCTGCGTGCTTAGCCTGTACTCTTTGTACACATATGACTGTGTATCATCCGACCCATCTACTGCAATAATTAAGTTCGCAGATGATACGACCGGGGTCTTATTACAGGTGGGGATGAGACAGCATACAGGGCGGAGGTACAAAAACTATCCATATGGTATTGTAAGAACAACTTGCACCTGAACATCAGCAAGACGAAAGAGATGGTGCTAGACTTCCGGAGGAAAAAGGAGAAACTTGCCCCACTTTACATCGGGGAGGACTGTGTGGAGAGAGTTTCCTCCTTTAAATTTCTGGGAGTCTACCTCTGTGAAGATCTGACATGGAAAGTTAATACAACCCAGGTGGCCAGAAAGGCCCAACAGAGGCTTCACTTTCTCAGGATCTTGCAGAAGAGCAGAGTAGAACAACGGCTTATGACCCTCTTTTACCAGTCTACTATAGAGAGCATCCTCTCGTATGGTATTGTGGTTTGGTATGCTGGTCTGACAGCCGTGGATAGGAAGGCATTACAGAGGGTGGTGAGCACAGCACAAGACATTGTGGGCTGTCCCCTGACACCACTGGATGACATTGCCAGGGCTCGCTGCCTTGGAAGAGTGAGGAAGATTTTATCCATGGGCTGTTAGGCTTTTGAACGGGAAATAATTTTTATAAACTTTATGCATAATTGACTTGCGAGGCCGGTGTGTTGTGCAATTAGTTCACATGGTGTAATAAGATGGAGGGTTTGTGTCACTGTAAGTTGGGGGGTGGGGGCACGAAGGGAGGCTCAGCCAATCTCAATGTATACCTGGTTGTACTTTGACAATGAAAGGTTCATTCATTCATTCTACGGGGACTTCCGTCCTCCCTCGCCGTGTAAGGAAGCACCGTTCGCTGCAGGACCTACCTGCTTATTTCCCCCCAGCCAAAACCGGGATCCAAACGCTCGGGGCGAACCAAGCGGCGTTAACAGTTTGCAGTGGGAAGCCGTGAAGGGCTGGCGCTTCTCGGGGATTCCCGCCAACCTCTTCGCCGGCTGGAGCGCCCTACATCTTCCGGCGCTTTGCTGCCACAATTTTAGGCCGGGAGCGTGAAGCCTCAACCCGGCCACCAGCAACATCTCCGCGGGAAGCCAAAGCTAGCGGGAAAAGCAGAGCGGACGCCGCTGCGAGGCCTCCCCTTCCGGCCTACAGAAGCCGAAAGCGGCGTTGGGAAAGCTGCTGCAGCGCGCCGCGGTGGGAGGGGCGCGACGTTTCAAGTTCAGCGCCCGTCTGAAGGCGGGGCTGCAAGGCGTTTGAAATTACTCGGATCCCGATCAAATGCCGAGAACCTGAGTTTTCCCAGCCGAGGAATAGAGCTCCCGAATGAAGAGCCACTCTTCAAGTGGTCCTGGGGAAAGAGGAGCTCGAGAGGCGATGGGAAGTTGGTGGGAACTCTCTTTCGTCTGCAGCAATTGGACTGTTAAAAAAAAATAGCAATGCCGAGTGAATCAAAAATACACCCTGGGGAAGTTGCCTTGGGAATGTTACCCCCCTCCCGCCCTCCCCTTGGAATATGAGGTACATAGGTAAACATGCTGCAAGGGATTTCCTCTGTTCTGTACCTGGAATAAAATGGGTTTTTTTAAAAAAAGGAGCTGGGGGAAATAAGACTAGGAAATAAAAACCATAGCCTTTGAGATGGTGAAAAATTTATTTGAAGCTTACAAGTTTTAACTACAAAACTCAACTTTCTGATAGGACCAATATTTACAAAATACATGGAAAGCTTTTATCTTCAGCTTTGTTAAGTCTGGTACTAAAATTAACGATTACAATTGAATATAAAGGAATACTAAGGGAGTTTCGTGGGGGGCGGGGAGGGTGTAGCATACAAACACACCAAGTATTATTGAGTACAGAATTGCAGGTTTAATAATCCTATAGAATATCTTTCATAGCACAATATTCCCCTACTGTCCTAATCTACAACTACTCTAATTACACTATGGGAAAGCATCATGTTGAGGAAGGTAGCTTGGAATATTTACCAAATTAGGATGAAATGTTAATCATCAATATGCTTAATGTAAGGATGAAAAAACAATAGAAAAACTATTGACTAATGAATTGATGTTCTACACATTCCCCCTACTTGGTGTAATAAACCTAGGAAGTCTTGCAACAAATCCATTTGGGTTTAGTTATCTTTTCATATGAGAATATTCCCAGATTATATTTTGTCTTTAACTCAAGAATATAGTTTATCTAGTTCACCAAATAACTATTGACTCATAGAGTTCATAGTTTCCTTTAAACTTTCTGGTGCTGCAACAATAGCCCATTAAAATTCAATGCAAAAAAATTGAAATTATCTAAACACCCCCCCCCCAAAAAAAAACCTTATTAATTTAACACCTAATCTTTAAGGGTTGGGTTGAGCCTCATCTTGTTGCTCCAACTTTTCCACAATGTTTTTCAGACGTTCTTCATTGTTGAAGAAGAACAAGCAGAGTTTTCTTTCCATCTCCTGTACTTTATTATTTTCCAAGACTTTCTTCTTAGCTTTTATATCAGCAAGAAAATCCATAATAAGTTGATTTATTTTATTCAACTGGAATTCCAACTGCTGAAACTGTTCAGACAGTTCCTAAACATGAGAGAAATACAGTAGTGAGTTCAATACACTTCTGTCCCACCATATCCTAGAAATATAATTATACTAACTCCTTTATGTAGGCAATCATGAGCTTTTTCTACCCACATCTTTTTGAAATATGGTTCTTTAAAATTAAAGCTTCTGATTCTTGGCATTTATATTGTAAATTAGGAATATGAACATTTTGATTTGATTCTATTGGCCAACTATTACTGGTTATTGGCAATAACCTTCTGCTGGGTAAAAAGCTATGGGTGGGTTCACACAATACATTAGATTGGGAGTCTCAAGCTCAAATATTCAAAAGTGCTGATGTCAACTGAACAGCCACTTAACTTTGGTCACTTAAATTGTTGCATATTTATTTATTAATTTTATATGTTGCCCATCTCACCATCCAAAGCAACTCTGGGCTGCTTACAATATAATAAAAACACAAATACAAAAAACATTAAGATGAATAAGAATTAGATAAAACTCAGAACCAAACACATGAGCAGTATGAAGGTGGGATCTTTTAACTAAAATACCAATATCTGGTGTAAGTAACCCAGATTTATTTATTTATTTATTTATTTGTTTGTTTGTTTTTATATACCGCCCTTCTCCCGAAGGACTCGGGGCGGTGTACAGAGCAAGGTGAGTATACAGTAAAACAATAGTAAAACAAATGAAACCCTAAAATCTATCAGGCCAGGCCGGCTTGCTGGAATAGGTAGGTTTTTAAGTCACGCCGGAAGGTGCGAAGGTCGGGGGCCATCCGGATTTCGGCAGGCAAGCAGTTCCAAAGGGTTGGTGCACCCACCGAGAATGCTCTCCCCCTGGGGGCCACCAGCCTGCATTCTCTGACCGGTGGCACCCTGAGGAGGCCCTCTCTGTGGGAGCGCACAGGACGGAGGGGTGTTGACGCTGGCAGTAGGTGCTCCCGTAGGTAATCCGGACCCATGCCATGTAGGGCTTTGTATGTCATCACTAGCACCTTGAATTTCACTCGGAAGGCAACTGGAAGCCAGTGCAGCTCACGGAGGAGAGGTGTAATATGGGAGTATCGGGAAGCCCCCAAAAGTGTTCGTGCAGCTGCACTCTGTACCAGCTGAAGCTTCCGAGTGGCTCTCAAGGGCAGCCCCATGTAAAGAGTGTTGCAGTAGTCAAGGCGGGAGGTCACAAGTGCATGGGTGACTGTACGCAAGGCATCCAGGTCCAGATAGGGTCGTAGTTGGCGCACCAGGCGAACCCGAGTGAAGGCCCCCCTGGTCACAGCTCCTATATGATCTTCTAAGGAGAGCTGTGAATCTAGGAGCACACCCAGGTTGCGCGCCCTATCAACGGGGGGCAATAGCTCACCCCCAATATTAAGGGATGGAATACTCTGAGTATCCTGGCATGCCGGTATGTACAGCCATTCAGTCTTGTCCGGGTTGAGTTGAAGCCTGTTCCTCCCCATCCATTCCCGGACCGCTTCCAGGCAACGGGACATCACGTCGAGGGCATCAAAAAAAGCTGCCTAAATTCTATTTTTATGTTCTTTCCCTCTTCTTGGTGAGTAGAGCAATTTTAATTTCCTGCATTCTTTTTTAGATCTACCCCATGAGCACAATTTCCCAATGTCCTGACATGCTGTTCCATTGACTGCTGTGACCTCTGGCAGTACATGACTCCAAACTCTTCATGAAAATGCCTCCAAGTGGCCTCTTTCAGTGCACCAATTTCAGTGTATATTTTGATCCCCTGAGGAGGTCTAGAAGATGCATCAGAATTGTCTTAGTAAAGTGAAAGAAGCAGAGGCCAGAAAGTGTTTTCTACGATAGTGCCAATGTACCTGAACAGAACTCTCTTAAACAAGCATGATTCCCACCTCCAGTGACATAACCCAAATAGGAGAGGGCCTTCAGAAAACTATTATTCACAACTGGTAATGTTTGCTGAGTACTGCAGTCATTTTTCATGAACCTGAATTGAATTATATTATTTGGGGTTGTAGATTATTTTACTGTATACCCTTCACATAGCCAGCACTTCAATTTTGTATTGGTTTCCATTCTCCTCCAACAGTGTAAGTATAAGAAATAAGATTGGAAAGCCAGAGAAAACAACTATCCCTCTACAGGTAGTCCTTAACTTATGACCACAATTAGGCCCAATATTTATGTTGCTAAGTGAGAAATTTGTTAAATGAGTTTTGTCCCTTTTTACGAATTTCTTGCCACATTTGTTAAGCGAATCGCTGCTAAGTTAGTAACACGATTGTTAAGTGAATCTGGCTTCCCCATTGACTTTGCTTGTCAGAAGTTTGCAAAAGGTGATCACATGACCCTGGGACACAGCAACTGTTATAAAATGACAAGTTGTCAAGCATCCGAAAGTTGCTTGGGGATTTTGCAACAGTCATAAGTGTGAAAAATAGCCATAAATAACTTTTTCCAGTGCTGTTGTAACTTCAATCAGTCACTAAATGAACTGTTGTAAGTCAAGGACTACCTGTATTGTCACAGTGAGGCAGGGGCTGCAAACTTAGTGCGTGAACGTTCAACAGATGTCAATATGCACTGCTGATAGTACTAAGATGGTCAAGGAAAAAGAACCACCCTCGGTCAGAATATTTAGGCTAGGTCAGGGGTAGGCAACCTCGACTCTTTTATGACTCATGGAGTTCAACTCCCAGAATTCCTGAGTCAGCATAGCTGACTCAGGAATTCTGGGAGTTGAAGTCCATGAGTCATAAAAGAGCCGAGGTTGCCTATCCCTGGGCTAGGTCCAGACTGTGTCAGATTTGGAAGGACTTAATTCTGCCTATCAGCTTTATGATAGCTTACTAAAGAGTTTAGATTAGACACATCAAAAAGTTATGTGAATCAGGCATTTTCTTATAATTACAGTAAGTATTAACAAACGTACTGCTGAATACTCCATTAAACCACCATCTCGGGTGATCATAATCCAATTACTTACCTGATTACTAAGACACACACTTTCTTCTTTGCAGTATATTGTATCATGAAGAATTGTTAAATCAGCATCCATCTTTGACAAAAGAAGACTTTGTCCTTGGCCAGCTATCACCAATTGCTCAAACATTGATACTGAATCCAAATGTAACTTTTCAGCCATCTCCTCAAGCCTTTCGTATGTTGTAAATAATTGTTTTGGATTCCTTCCTTCCAGAAGTTGACACATCCTTTAAAATATACATAGACATGGGATAGAAATACAACAAAATTAACAATGCTAGTATTTCATTAACAGTGAAGCATAAAATATAACATTATTTAATAAAATCTGTAAAGTCTGGTGCAAATACAGCAAGTCAAAAAGTGTTGGGCCTTTGCATCCATGTTATTATTATTATTATTTAGATTTATATACCGCCCTTTCCCGAAGGACTCAGGGCGGTTTACAGGATATTTAAAAGAAAATCAATGTTATGCTTGGTTCAAGAGTCACGCTTGTCATTATGGAATTCATTATTTTAAATAAATAAGACCAAACCCTGGCAAAAGATGGTTGACTTTGGAATGTATCAAATATCAGGCAGCTATTAATCCAGGAACAGCATTAAACTATCCAATATTCTTGGTTGAAATGTTACCAAAGTTAGACAAAAAAGTATACACGATGCAAACTGTAACATCCATACACTCTTTTATTCAAGGAAGGAAGTAAATTATACTCTCCAATCAAAATAACAAAATCCCAAAATACTTGCATATTAAAAGTGTACTGAGAAACTGTTCATCTGCAAAGTTTGGATGGGAAATGAGATTACATCCATTGATTTTAAAGGTTATCTGTTTCAGCTTTCTATACTTCTGCAGAAAAATCATCTACTAACCTGACAATCAGTTTTCATGCAAGTATTCAGATTAACAACTGCTTAACTAGAAACAACTTAAAATACTGTACAAAAAAAGAAAGTAAATATTTATTATGAATTTAAAAATACACGTAGTCCTTGACTTATGACCACAACTGAGCCCAAATTTTCTGTTGCTGAGACATTTGTTAAGTGAGTTTTGTCCCATTTTACAACCTTTCTTGCCACAGTTGTTAAGTGAATCACTGCAATTGTTAAATTAGCAACACGGTTAAGTGAATCTGGCTTCCCGCTGACTTTCCTTGTCAGAAGGTCACAAAAGGTGGATCACATGATCCAGGGACCCTGCAGCTGTCATAAGCATCTCAATTTTGATCACATGATCATAGGGATGTGGAAACAGTCGTAAATGTGAAAAACGGTCATAAGTTGCTTTTTTCAGTGTGGTCACTAAGCAAACTGTTCTAAGTCGAGAACTACCTGTACATAACAGTACATTCTGACTTAGACCAGTTACCCATAAGGAAGACCAATTAATTTCAAACAAATTATTTTTATGTTTGTATAGACCTTATGTTTAGTGCTTCATTACGTTTGAAATAAGTCAGCTTCTTACCTATGTGCTGCAATATCTTTTGACTCAACAGTGCTACTTTGTGTCCTAGGAAGGGATATAGAAGGCTCAGACATTGTTTCTATTGTCCGCACTAAAATGTCATTGCTTAATTTCAGGTCTTGCACCATATTTTCCAGCAGACGGCTGTTTTCCCTAAGTTTTCGAAATTCAATTTCATATGCCAATTGAAGAAATTCGAATGATGCCTTCTGTTTGATCAGCTGGTTACAAATCTGATCCTGCCTTGATGTATAGTAGTCCTGTCGAGCAATTTGTAGATCAAAATCCCCTTTAACCACAGGCATATTCAACAGCTCTGCATTCTCCTTAATCAGCAAAGGTAGGGTTCCACTGTTTATTTGTGATAAATCTGTTTTTATTTTTGCAATATCATTATTCAAGCTAGAAATTTTAGCTTCAAATTTTTCTTTTCCATGAATCTGCAAAATAGACAAATAGTTTCTGAGTTTTTGTTTAATTTTTTATTAAGTCTCGAACTCCAGAAGTTCCCCACTAATTATTTTGAAGGGGATAAATATATATATTTGTACATATTTATAATACTGTTCCATTCCTTTTCCTTCTCCTCCTACCTATCCCACAGCATCCAACAACGTCAAGGTGCTCCAGGTCTAGGTCAACAATTGAACAATGTCATCTTGTGAGGCACAAGAAGCATACCTCACAATGCCTGCTCTATGGAATACACCCTAACTCAATTCTGGCCTGTAAAAAATCCCTGAACGTCTGGTTCTTCCACCATGCTCTGGGCCAGGATAATATCTATAAGTCTGTTGCAACTACTTGAAATCTGTGTTTTTTCTCTACAGAAGTGTGTTTTATTTTCATTGCCTTCTATATTGTGATGTTTTTAATCCTTACTAGCTGCCCAGAAATTTGACAAGTGGTCAGCTATATAAACTGAATACATGCCATAACACACTTTATTTGAAGCATAATTGCAATTACTCATCTTTAAAATCTGAGTGGCTGTAGACCTGAGCAAGTGGGAAATATTTTTCAAAACTTCATTTATCAATCCCTTTGCAATTATTTTATTCACACTATAATGGACTTTACTATAATGGATTTTTGAAATGCACCATAATGGATTGCAACATAGGAACTATGAAGCAAATTCAGCCAATTGATCCATATAAGGATAGAAACTTTTAGAAGTCTTTTGTTCTCTTTTACCAAGGATTTCTCACTTCACCCATAAGGTTCCAATATCATTGACTGGTATGGATAAATACTGTAGTTCTGTTCAGAACATTAATTTTAATATTCTATAGTTACTATGCATAAATTCTATCTATTTTATTTCTGGAGTTGAAATCCACATCTCCTTTATTATTTAAGTCCTTCGTTGGGGAGATCCAGTTATCCCAGTGGCTGAAAGACAAAGAAATTAATTACCAGTGAAAATCAGTTATTTGGAGGGTTTATGTTATTTATATTAGCTGCCAATTGACCTTAGATTAAATCACAGCATAAACAAGACAGAATAAAAATACAATATAAAATAGAAGAGACAAAGAAAAAGATGATGAATCTGGCCAACAACACCAAATACATACAAGCATATCTAAGAAAGGACCCAACCATCTCAGCCCAAAGCCTGGGAGATTGGGTGGTTGGGTCATTGGGGTGGGAGCCACACAGATCATAAGAGGAACTTCATTCCTTAGCACAGGATACTGAGAGATCAAGGAGCACAAGAATGAATGTATCATCTCCATCCTAGCTCCAGCACAGGTCATCTATGCGTGTGACCAAGATTGTCTCTGTACTAAATCCTGGCCTGAAATCTAACTGAAACAGGCCTAGATAATCTACTTCCTCCAGGGTGTTCTACAGCTGCAGTCGGACTACATTCTCAACAACCTTCCCTAAAAAAGGATGATAACTATCTGAAAGTATTGATTCCAAGGATGACTTCTTAAGCAGGAGTCCAACCAGCGCCTTCTTCAAATCTGAAGTTATTGCTCCTCTCCTTCAAAGACCATTCTCTAATGGCACAGAGAATCCTACTTACTTCAAAAATTACTAATTCAACCTAATTCCAGCTCACACTTCAAAACCAGTCAAGGTCCAACTCAGCATAGATCTGAGCAACTCATACTGCATTTTCAGGATTAATCTGTTCTAAAATGCCAAATAAGTTTGCTCAAAATAATGAGTGCCAGCCTATGGAACATTTAAGATGATGATATGTTCAAGTCAACTCACTATGAATTCAAAGACCACATAAAATTGTATCTTTAAGAACAGCATTAAGCCTTAAGCAAATATCACCTTACCTTTTTTAAAGTACCGATACTCTTCTCTGCCCACTGAAGACCCGATCTCATACTTAGGTTCTTTGCTTGCTGTTGAATTAATTGATGCTGAGCACAAATATATGCCATTTGCAATCTAGCCAGTTCTGATCTTTCATCACAGAAATCACTGCTTCCCTCACAACTGGAGGACTTACTTATATGTACAAGCTGGAAATTTTCTTCATTAGAACTTTCCACCAATTCAGATATATCCTGGAAAAACTGTTTTTTTGTATATGAAGTAAGAGCTCCGGTGCTTTGTTCTTCTTGATACAAATAATTATCTAAACCAAGTTGGGTTAGCAGCACAGGAGGAGAATCCAGGTCTTGTCCAGCTGCAACAGCAAAAAAAGAAGCAAGTTTCTTAACTCCTTCAGTTAGGGTCTGAAGCTCATTGTTTATCTTTATATTCATGGCTGTAAAGTTCCTTTGACCATCTTTCAGGATTTTAAGTCCTTCCTCACCTCTTTCTTTAATTTTTAAGGAGATAAAACTATTAGCTGAAGCCATGATTTGAAGCTTGTTACGACGATGAATCTTTACCTGTTTAATCTTTTTAAGAGCTTGTAATTCATTTTCTAACATTTTAAGAGTTTCCTCTTTTTCCTCACAATTGTCAGTGTTCAAATCCAGAGGCTTGGAAATCTTAAGAACCTCACTGAGAGCTTCTTCTCCTAAAATTGGTTTTGATGATTTTAGGAGAGTGTTAAATGACTGCAACTCTTCTTCAGATAATACATTATGTTCATTCAAAGCTCCACAGAACCACTCCAAAAATGATTTATCTTCCAAAGTTTCGAATAACCAGTCAAAGTCTTCTCCGTTAAGTGAATTTGCCTTTAAATATCCTGTCCGCTTTAGAGTTTCAACAAACCTAGCTCCATCATCCATAATTCTGTCTTCACTTATTGATGCTGGATATTGCAGATGTTCTCCACCAGGTTTTCAAATATTTCTAGAAAAATATGGGATAATAAAAATAAATTAGTTTTATAAAGATCTATATTCTGTCAAATTATTTAGAATGCATGGTTTCAAACCAATTAGAATTTTACATATTGATTACAATGCATTTCAATAGTAGCAAAACAACGCAAAAATTAAACTGAGTGGGCAAGTAAACTGCTTTAAATTTCCGGGGAAAAAATAAGTTCCTTTCTACTCGTTTCCTATTAAGGTCCCTTTTCTTTGGAAATTGTTATTTCTCCCCTTACTTGGTATGAATCCCCAGTGTCTTTCCTAGGTTTATTACCTAGTGATCATATGAATCCACCCGCGTACGATTCAAAGGGATCTGTAGGACTGAAGAGACTCACTCACCAAAAAAAACCCAAAGCATCCCGTGCCAACCTCGGGGAAAAGCTGCTGCGCTGCTTTGGCGGGCAAGGGCGGAGAGGAATTCAAACTTCCGCCTTTACATGAAAAACCAGCTTTCAGATCCTCGCGAGAGCCAGCCACATTCTTCCGAGTTCATAGAGATTGAATTTAACGCTGATCTCAGAATGGAATGATTCAATTTAATTACAATTCTTCTTAATTAAAATTAATGTAATTAATATTAAATTAATTAAAAGCGGAGCCACAAGAATCCGCAGCTTGTTACTTTCCCATTACATCCAGTACACCTAAGAGGAGTCAGGCACAGGTTCGTCTCTTAGTCTAAAACGGTGTTTTCCAAAATTGTCAACTTTTAAATATGTGTACTGCAACGTTTCATGTTGGTTGGGAAATTCTGAAAGTTGAAGTCCACACATCTTAAGAGTTGCCAGGTTTGAAAAACACCGATCTAAAAGTTATAAGGAAAATAATCAACTGCTACAATTTGTCGTGAGATACTCTCATCACAAGACCGAGGTTATTCAAGAATCAGATTTTTGTAAGCAACTTCCTATGTGTGTACATGAGAAAGAAAAAAAAACTACCTTGGTTTATATCCACATGAGATTTAAACATATACTATGTACATACTGGGATGTAATGTGGAAGTGTCGGATTAGCACCAGAAAGACGTGCTCCTCTGCTTTCAGCCAGGCGCAGGGGTAGGCAACCTCGGCTCTTTTATGACTCATGGACTTCAACTCCCAGAATTCCTGAGCCAGCCAAGCTGGCTCAGGAATTCTGGGAGTTGAAGTCCATGAGTCATAAAAGAGCCGAGGTTGCCTACCCCTGAGCCAGGGAAAGGGTCATTGCAGTCTACTTCGTAGGGTGAACAAGCCCGACATAGCTCTAATAATTCAAAACTGTACAGGACCATTCGTCGGCATTTTAAAATACCGTTAGCTAGACACCTCGCCCTCCTGTCATTGGAGTTACTAAAGAAAAGATTCTCCCAGTTGCTCCCATAGCATGTTACTCTACATTATATCTCTATCGTATTTGTTTCTCTTTGCGTTTCGGAAACCGGAAATCATTTTTGGTGACCTACAGGAAGTGGTTTCTGGGAAGGATTGTCCCGACTGGAGTGGTGTCGTTCTTTGGGAAGCTGCTTCGCGGATTTCTGCGGCTGGGAAGCGGTGAGTTGTTGGAGAGCGACCAGCTCGTGGCCTGATAAACCCGTTTCTTTCTTGCGCGTTTTGTTCGCCACGAGGACTCGATAGCTGGGAGTCGTGGGAAGCTTTGCCACAATAGCTGAGAGCCGTGGGAAGGTGCTGGTGTCCATGCTGGGCGGAAAGTGACTTAATCCCAGCCTTGAATTTTTTCAGCCAGCCTTCCCCAAAGGTGCTTCGCACTGCATTGGGGAAACTGTTCTTACGTCTGATATGACTTATTGATGCCCTCTTAAAAGGACCCCTTTTCTATTTTCCTCCCTGAGCCCCTGAAAATTACTTTTTTCTCAAGAGCTGCCACGTCTCTTAAGACTGCTGTTTGTGAAAAGCACCTTGTAAGGGTTGCTCCGCCTTCTTCCCCTTTAGTAAGAACTAAGAGGACTTTATGTCAATTTCTCTGTGGGTTTCAGCTCTTTATTACCTGTGAACTCCTGGATGGATTTTTCTCTCGGACTGACTTTGCCACACATATTTTTCTATCATTTCTTTCCTCCGTTCTCTAGCATTCTTCTCTGCTTTTTCCCCCCATTATGATTAAAGTGAAACGAGCCACTCTGATAGCAAGACATTCGTAACTCAAATATTTGTGTAGCTTAGAAATCAAATGTGGTAGTTTTGGTAATGTGATAATATTCCCTTACTCTTTTTAAATCTGTTCTTTGCCTACAATTCCCAAGTAATTTTCAACACTATTTAAAATATGATCCATGCAATAAGAATACAGATATACTATAAATATGCCTTCCAGCCAGCATTGACTCCTACCAATTGCCTGGATTTCTGCAGGTTGTTTGGCAAGATTTAAGAAATGGGTTTATTGCATTCTTCCTAGAACTTAGAGAAAGTGATTGTCCCAGGGTCACCCAGCTGACTTTGTATCTAAGGCAAGACTAGAAACTACAGTTTTCTAGTTTCTAGCCTGGTGCCTTAACCACTGCACCAAACTGACTCTCGTACCGTACATATAATGCTAGTAAATTAGGTTCAGCAATAAATTATATATCAAAACCAAATCACGCATATCAGCCTTCTCTTAATATGGAGCACTCTATATCTCAGTGGGTTAGGACGCTGAGCTTGTCGATCAGAAGGTCGGCAGTTTGGCAGGTCGAATCCTGAGTGCCGCGTAACAGAGTGAGTGCCTGTTACTCGTCCCAGCTTCTGCCAACCTAGCAGTTCGAAAGCACGTAAAAATGCAAGTAGAAAAATAGGGACCACTATAGTGGGAAGGTAACAGCGTTCCGTGCGCATTTGGCGTCTAGTCATGCCGGCCACATGACCACGGAGATGTCCTCAGACAAGCGCTGGCTCTTCGGCTTTGAAACGGAGATGAGCACCGGCCCCTAGAGTTGGAAACGACTAGCACGCGTGTGCGGGGGAACCTTTACCTTTTTATATAATATTAGGACTGCAACTGCCCCCAAATCTCCATCTAATGTAGCTGTTTGTCATACCAGGTAACAATTCTGAGAATTATAGATCTGAAAGATCTGAATGGTACCATAGGAGGAAAAGCCACCTATGTAGTGTCACTTTGTGTGTTCTTAAACAAATTTTTTTTTCAGTTTGGTGAAACTAATTTTGATTCAGATTAAATTAGCAACTGTTTGCAACGTAAGATTTAGAAATCTAAAATCTCATAAGAACATACGTCAGTACAAGTTTATCATTTTGTTTTTCACAATGGCCAAGCAGTGCCTCTAGGTTTCTTGCAAACAGGAGATGGAGGAATTACTCTTTTCACCATTATTCTGAGTTTGGTATTTTGGAGGTATTTGAGTCTCAAGATTAAATGCCCTTGATGTATCTGTCCTCTATGAAGTTATCCAAATCCTTTTTAAAACTATCCAGGTTGGTGGGCATTATTACATCTTGTGCTAATTAATTCAACAAGAATTTTACAGTTCTTGTGGACTAGGATGAGCAACCCAAAATAACTAAAACTTTTAAAATGTATATCTGATATACTGAAACTGAAGACACAGTGTAGCTTTCTGATGAGATGAAGCATGTCCACTTTCAGGGTATCTGGGTTTTTTGCCTAGGATATCTTTAATTTTATATTTTAAAAGACAACATGTATAATTTTAGGTTAAATTAGAAAAAATATTCAGGTAGTAATGTCCCTTCTACAGGAATAATATCTCCCAAATGTTCAAATAAATTGGTGAAAGATTTTGTGCAAAGTGGCATTCAGAGTCATTTTCTTTGCCCAGTGCCAGTTGTGCTGGTATACTGATCAATTGACAAGGCAGATATTGATAGAATATCTAACAATGGTCAGGCATTTCTTAATTTCAGTTATTTTATTCAATAGGTAGATGTTAGAATTAACTAATAGCAAGTGTTATGTTTTCTTGATTCCCAACTTGGCACATCACAGACTTAACTTAAAATTAAATCCTGCTCTTTCTATGTGTATTTCAATTTTAAACAAGATCCCTATCTGTATAGTATAGAGGGCAAGAAAGACAATTCTTTCTAAATGAGGACAATATCTGTATAATGTGCCCACACAATTTTTAACAGAATTCAGCTGACATTTTATATCTGGCCATGCTGCCTAGAATGAGAATTTCCTAATTATTACTATCTGCAAGGAATCTTGAGGTATCATCCAGTGTGTGTGTGGTAGGATAGTATTTATCCTGAAATATATACCTGTAAATTCAAGAATGAATACATCTATATTTGTATAGCTATGTTAATACATAGATATAATATTGAAATACTTTATTTGAGAATACACATACACACAATATGAACTGTTCCTTATTGGAAAAGATCATACTTGTATTCTGATAATATGGGCAGTATTTTTGCCAGAAGGAAGACTTATTCTGAAAATCAAGGTTACACCTGGCCAAAAAAATCCACTTAGGTATTTTTAATAAAAATAGTATGTGACAGAAATTCTTGGACTGACCAATTATCTGTCCATTTACTTTATGGTGAAGTGTACCATCCTGTGTTTCCACATAACAGTTTGATTAAATAGATTGGGCTAAGAGTGAGTGAAGACCATATTTATATAAAATTTCCTGACAGTGAGAACAATCATCCAGTGGAATAGCTTGCTTTCAGAAGTTGTTTATTGCTGGAGGCTTTTAAGAAGAAAGTAGACAGCCACCCGTCTGAAATAGTATAGCGTTTCCTGCTTGAGCAGGGGTTGAACCACTAGAAGACATCCAAGGTCCCTTCCAACTCTGATATTCTATGTTCTGTAGACTACCCTTACCAAGTGACTTCTTTTACTGGAAATGGACTGGAACCCAGCCACTCTTAATCGAATCATTTTACCACCTTGGCTCTCTGTGCAAGCAATGCCATGGACAGTTAAATAGAATCTTTCTAGACATTTATCTTTTGGCCTTTAGATTGTAGGAGATATAATCCAACTTATCTGATAGGTATTAAGTTCTGGAAGACTGAATTAAGTCATCTGACATGCTTGTTATTGATGATGTTATCTAGTTTGGGTAATGAAACATCTTCAAGAAAACAACCAAGCTTAGAGAGCACCAAAGATCCCTTCATTTCAACCCTGAGCTACAAATATTCAAATTTGTCTTTTATTTTGACAGCATTTCCCATGATAATTTGCGTGTCTATTAAAAAGTCCTTCAGGGAAAACTTTATTCAGTTACAATCTCCAGATATTGTCACAGAGTAATCTATTTAGTGTAAAGTAGTCCTTGGATTATGACAGCAATTGAGAGTGGGATTGCCATTGCTAAGGGATGCAGTCATACAGTGCAATGTCATATGAGCATCACTTAGCAATGGCAATCCTGACAGGTCCGGTTGCTGTTGTGTTAACTGAAGACGTGGGCTATTGAGGAGGAAGCAGAGGAAGTCCCAGGTAAGGAGCACAGGGTTACCAGAGGGTAGGGAGGCCTGGGGAGGCCTAGCTAATGCTGTGTGTGAGATGAAGGAATTGGAGCAGTGAGTTAGTGGAGGTTTGAGAGGGCTGGTGGAAGTTGTGCACAGGCAAGACTATGTGCTGCAGATGGGAACAACTTACTAGAGTGATTTGCAACTTTGCTGGCTTCCCCACTTTGCTTGTGGGAAACTACCAGTGAAGTAATGATTATGTGACTGTGGTTGCCTGTGACATTGTAACTGATCTACATTGAAACCTATTGTAAATGTTTCTGGGCCTACAAATACCTAGATAAGATTTTAGCAGGCTTGGCCATGTGATTGGCCAATCAAATTCATGATTGTACATTAAGGTTCCTTAGATAACCTTGGCCTCAAATTAAGGGGTAGTAATGTAAACACCATGCTATATATGGTATGGTAATATAGTACAGTAAACATAGGCAAATCACGTTTTTCTTTGAGGTCACTACCAACTGTACAAAGGACTGCAGTTAGTGACCTTCTTGTACTGCCACCAGACAATATTCTTTTCTTTTCATAATGAACTTGAACATGTATGTACTTTTCCATTTGTTTTCAGATCCTGTTTAAAAGCTCCAAAGGCAAAGCAATTATCATTGCTTAAGAAGATATGGGTAAGGATATTGACAAAAATATCCTTTAGAAATATCTTTGCTTTTTAAGAATATATTCAATATATCATGAAAATGCTAATTTTACTTCCAGTCATGTTTAAATGAAAAGTTGGGTGAGTTTTCAGAGTAGTAGTAATTAATATAATGCTTGTAGTTGCAACTGTTTTAAATTTCATTTTGTTTGCAGAATAACAAAGTGATACTTTTGTAATCTTACATTATTCAGAGATATATATCACTTCTTCAACACCTCCCCCTTTTAAAACTTCAAAGTTGTTTTTCCCTCGTTATTTGGAGATAAATTAAGTTTACACTTAATTTAAATATGAATCAAATAGGAATGAAATTACATGGAGATTTTAAAAATCTTGAAAAACCAAAGAGGAATAAAAAAGAAAGATGGGCAAATGACAAACCATCATGAAAACCTGCTTCCCAGGAAGGAAGTAGCAGTATAAACAGTTCTGAAAATTGGAGAAAGAAGGGAAGTAATTACCATCTCAAAGCCTGAACAATTAACTTATTGAATGTTTCCTTCAACCATTCTCCCTCATGAAGCTACTTACCATTAACAGCCTATAGAAAGAATTCTACAAATATCATCTTTTTATAAGCCATGTTTTGAGTATTGCTATCTTGACAGGTGAAATATTTTTTAAAAAAGAAAGATTACCAGTACTGGTGGGAAGGGTGGGTATAACAGAAAAAAACAGAATTCATTTTACTTTGTAGTGTGCTGAAATTGTATTCATATTTTAAATTTATCTTTTAAAATTTATTTCCTATTATGATTAAATATTTTAGATAACTCTGTCAAAATATTGTTGATAAGGATGCCTTTAATTTAAAGTTCATCCGGTTTGAATATTATCAAGGAATGCTATAGTATTTTGAAAGATTTCAGATTAGTAGATTAGTGTCCACCTAGTATTAAAGCAACTTGAGATAAGAACTCTTACAGTATTTATCTCAAAGAAGATCTCAATATCATATTTACATGTTGGGCTTGCTACCATTCTCCTATGTATTTTTATCCCACTTTTATTACTTTATAAGTAACGTAAGGAAGCAAACGTATCTAATACCCCTTCTTCCTTCTGTTTTGCCCCCAACTACAATCCTATCGTGGGTTAGGCTGAGAGAGAGTGACTTGCCCAAAGTAACCCAACTATCTTTCACACCTAAGGGGTGAAACTCATGGTATTCTGGTTTGTAGACCAAAATGGTTCTCCATATCAAACTATACATAATATAATAATTCAGTGTTGCATTGTTTATTATTGTTAAACCTAATAATCATAAATTGAAATTATTCATTTCATGTTGTAGATGGAGAAGAGAAAACATATGGTGGGTGTGAAGGCCCTGATGCTATGTATGTGAAGTTGATATCTTCTGATGGCCACGAATTTATTGTTAAACGGGAGCATGCACTCACATCAGGAACAATAAAGGCAATGTTGAGTGGCCCAGGTTGGTATAACACTTATTTCTAGAAAATTGGGATTGAGAATTTTTCTTTGTTTTGTAATACTAGAGTAATCTCTGGAACTAGTTTCTCCAAAAAGAACAGTACAGTTTTGTAAGATTTAGTATTTCAATATCAGTCAGAGTCTGTGTCCAAACAAAAGTGAAAATGATTTTAGAATCATAGGGATTTTCCAATATTACCAAAGGAACGATTCTAAGCTTTAGGTACTTTTTTATAAATCAGTTTTTGTTTTTTGAAAAGGGATCAGCTTTGAGTTAGCCATAATACCAAATTGGGTCAATAATATATATTATGGAAAAATAATTTCCATATTCATTCTGCTAATGATAATAATTGTACAATTCTAGAGACTGAGAGTATCTGCCAATACAAGGAGCACTACTGGTGGGATGTATTTCCCTTCCTCACTGTAGTTGTTTCCTAACAAATATATTTAGCTACTGTGCCCACAAATCCATAAAATACATTTGGGTTCCTACAAGCCAGATTTATGGGGCACAGAAGCTTATATTTCATATTATATTTCACATTACGGGGTGAAGGAGCTTATTATATTTCATATCACATTCACTTATAGTTCGCATATGTTCAATCATGCTTACTACAGTTTTATTCTAGGAATAAAATTTAGGGATGATCAACAGCTATCAAAATCAGAATTAATTCAAATTTATGACAAATACTTTTATAATGATTAACGTCAGTATGGCACAATTCCCAATTCATTTCTTTTGGAAATAAAATCTGATTAAAATCCAATTATTTTTAAAATTACATTTAATGTTGCTAAAGGGATAGTTTTTAAATTTTAATTAGATACAGGTAATCCCCGAGTTATGAGCGTTCACTTGACGCTCGTTCAAAGTTATGTGATGAGCGCCCCATAGTGCTTATGAGCAAGTCCTTAAGTTACAAATATTGCAGCAGCACCGCAGTCGTTCGCCCATACGAGCGACTGCAGTGGCTCTGCAACATTCACCCTGGTTATCCTCTCCCTCCCTACACCCTGTGAGATCTTGCATGATCTTGCGTTACTTTAGGCCTCCATTCTCTGCAAACGCACCAAAGGCCTGGAGCAGCCAAGAAAGCGAATGATCTTCAATACTCACCCTGTGAAGATCAAGATCCTTCGCTTTCTTGGCTGCTCCAGGCCTTTGATGCGTTTGCAGAGAATGGAGGCCTAAAGTAATGCAAGATCATGCAAGATCAGTGGGGCAAGATCTCACACTACTGATCTCGCATGATCTAATGGTACTTTAGGGTTCTGTTCTCAGCAACAGAGAATGGAACCGAAGCTGAGAGACACATATTTCTGGAGGCTGCATCGGGGCTCTGGAGGCCTTTTCCAGGCCACTGAGGCTCGGATCTAAGGCTGGGGGAGGTTTCCACGCCCCCCGTCCATGGCCCGATCTGGGCTCCAAAGGCCTTTTCCAGGCCGCTGCCGCCCAGATTTGAGGCCAGGGAATGCTTCCGTGCACCCTGTGCAGCCCGATCCAGGCTCTGGAAGCCTTTTCCAGGCTGCTGCCGCCCAGATTTGAGGCTGGGGAACGCTTCCATGCACCCCGCACAGCCCAATCTGGGCCTGGAAAAGGTCTCCGGAGTGCGTGGAAGCATTCCCCAGCCTCAAATCTGGGCAGCAACAGCCTGGAAAAGGCCTCTGTAGCCCAGATCGGGCCGTGCAGGGTTGCGCAGAAGTGTTCCCCAGCCTCAAATTTGGGCAGCAGCAGACTGGAAAAGGCTTCTGGAGCCCAGATCAGGCCGCAGGGGGTTCACAGAAGCGTTCCCTGGTCTCAAATCCAGGCGGCAGCAGGAACCGCGGCAGAGAGGAGACGGATCTTTTCCAGGAGAGTCCGGCGCTGCAGGAAGGGAAGGGGAAGCATGCAGTATCTTAGTGGGTCGGGGAGGCCTGGGGGCTTATTCCAGCACTAGGCCCTCCATGGCCTCCCCCACCCTGAGATACCTCATGTTCGCTTAATGAGCCACGTGCATTTTAACAAGCAAGGGAGTGATCTCGTACCTCTACGAGTTTTCGAGTTATGAGTGAAATGGGCAGGCTCCATTACACTCGTAACTTGAGGACTACTTATAAATGTGAGTTTAATTAGCTGTAAAATATAGAGGCCTAATCTGCTCTCACGACAGAAACAAAGTTATAAATGATGGAGTCATGCAGCAACAACTGACAGAAAATAGGTTCCTCATATATAGTTATAGATATAATTTGCAGAGGTATTACTGAGAACTATAAAAGGTACCTGAATGTTAATGTTAGCTACTTTTTGGGATGCTTTCCCATATTCCTAACTATAATTTATGATTTAGGATAGCAATTAACTTCAATCATATTTTTATATCTGCAAATATAATGATGAAAATATCTGTGTATTTTTTTTATGTGCACAGGCCAGTTTGCTGAAAATGAAACAAATGAAGTGAATTTCAGAGAGATTCCTTCTCACGTCTTATCTAAAGTATGCATGTATTTCACTTATAAGGTTCGCTACACTAACAGCTCCACAGAGATTCCTGAATTTCCAATTGCACCTGAGATTGCACTGGAACTGCTGATGGCTGCAAACTTCTTAGATTGTTAAATAGAATAAATTATAATAAAAATGTAAACCACCCCCCTTCCCCTCCAGTATTTAATACATATGTTTAGTTAGCAACTTTTTCGTATAGCATGTTTTATATGTTTGGCCAAGAACTGTACTCATCACTGTGGAGGATATTTCTCACAGTGGTTTTGCATAGGAATCATTCATGCTCAGATTTTGTTTTGCTGCTTCCACGAGTACGGACTTCTTACCAATTGATAAATAAACATGCCAAGTTATGCATGACCTTTGCCTTATCCTTCAGCAAAAAAATAATGTTACCAACGCTGTGAATTTGCTGAAATTACTTCTTTCTGAGAACAGATCACAGTTAAAGATGGAATCCTCTCTGGGGATGAAGCCGACTTCACTCATTTGGAAAGCTCAATATTGAGCATGCTACAAATGTGCTGGGGGGGAGGGTTTGGAATTTTATGTTAGCATATTCTCAGATTGTGCTAATAATAAAATGAATTTATGTTGTAATTGTAAAAATTATATAGCTATGCTTATAACATATTTGTTGCAATACTTTACTGCATTTCTATGTTTAAACTATTGGTAGGCATTATTACATTTACATAGTAATCTATCATGGCTTTTTCCATACTTCCAGTTCTTGTTTACTTTTAGTATCTTTATAAATTCATCTATAGCAGGGATGTCAAACCCAATCGCACTGTGGGCCATATCGTGACATATCAGGATTTGTTTTGCTCTACGGGGCTGGGTTGGGCATGGCCTGCACGGGCCGGATGCGGCCTGTGGGCCGCACATTTGACATGCCTAATGTATAGGCCTTATAAAAATGATGATTCCCAACTATGCTGTCAAATGTAAAACAGAGGACTATGACAGAAAGACACTTCTCAATTTAACATTATTCATCCTGAATAATATTTTCAATCATTACTGGACTTCATTTTGTGCAGTAAATAATAATTTATTAAATTCATATGCACCTGAGTCCCAGAAATTCTGCATGGTTTATAAATTGTTAAAAACACATAAAAATACAGTACAAGAAACAAAAAACAAAAATTAATATGGCAGAGAAAAGAAACCTGGATAGGAACAAGGAAAGAAAAAACAGACATCAACTATCGTCACCAAATCCCTAATGAAGACCTATGTTTTCAAGGCCTTTTGAAATCGCATTAGAGAGAGCTGTTCAAATCTCGAGGGGAACCTTATTTCAGAGAGCAGATGCTGCTACAGAGAAGACATACTTTCAGTGTCCCACAATGCACTATTATTTAATCAATGAAACCTGGGGCAGGCCAATCCTGCCAGATTGAACCAGCAAGGCACATATTATGGGACTGTGTAACCTAGGACATTATTTAGTGTAGCAGTTTATACATCATCTCTAGAAATATAGAGTATGAGTTAAATGCTGTTTTTATCCAGCAGTGTTTTTCTGCTTGAGAGCTGGTTACAATAAGGTCATTTTGAATATTGCTGTTTGGTAACAGAGGTATGCAAATGTTTCAAGGAACATTCTGCCATCCTATTCTGACCATGCATCAGGCAATTCCAACTATACCAGAGCTAGTCCAGCCTCAATTTTTTGCAAACTTGTTTAACAAGCATTACAGAAAATGGTTTTGAATAAAAAAACACAGTGAATGTATATGCATGGATCCCATCTGCAGTCAGAGGTGAAAAGAAACAAAACCTTTACAGATTTGATGTGTGTTCAGACTAAGGCATCTGTTCAGTTTTTTAAAAAAATAGGGTGGGGAATTAGGGAAGATTTTTTTTAAAAAAATCCCATTTATATCCCGCCCTTCTCCGAAGACTCAGGGCGGTTTACAATCTAAGAAGCACAAATCAATGTGCTTAGCAATAGCCTTCATTCTATGTATATGCCTGCTTATTAGGGCTTTGGGGGGGGGGGGGCCAAGCGGCATTTTTACAAAGTCAGCTTAATTGCCCCCAACAATCTGGGTCCTCATTTTACCTACCTCGGAAGGATGGAAGGCTGAGTCAACCTTGAGCCTGGTGGGACTCGAACCTGCACTAATTGCAGGCAGCTGGTGTTACTTAAGGAGGCATTAGCCCACTGCTCCACCAAGGCTCTATAAGATTGCCTTAAGTACTTAATTTTTTAGTGATCTTGTGAAATAACTTTTCTTTTTTTCTTTTCTTTTTGTCTCTGAGTCAGTCTTGACTCCTGGTGGCTACCTAGACTAGTCTGCAGTTTTCTTGGCATGATTTCAGAAGTGGCTACCCAGTGCTGCCTTCTAAGGGCTGAGGGAGTGTATCTGGCCTAAGTTCAGCCATCTGGTTTCATGACTTATTCAAAACTAGAACTTACAGTCTCCCAGTTTCTAGTTTGGTGACCTTTAGACCAGTTATAATACTAATTGCTTGGTCTGTAAAATATCTGGATAAATATGCTTTGTTATAATTTTATGTATTTTTCATAATGTACTATTCAGGCCAAAACAAGGCATGATACTGGGATGGGGGGAAATCTAGAGATCCAGCTTTTCTAGTTGAATTTAACATTCAACTCTTGTGTATACTAGTTCCCCATGTAGAACTGATGCAAGTAAATATAAGCAAATATTACTTACATTCCAAGTAGAAATTTGCAGTAAAGGTGTCTTCTGGCACAATTTGATCTAGAACCTTATATTAGTCAATTTGTTCTTCATTTATTGATTTTCCCTTCTTTCCCGGCCAGTATTCCTGTTTTATTTCTCACAAGTCGGGTCTGTTTTTTAATCTATTCTGAATATTGTTCATTGTGTATGTATTCTGAAAGTATAGTGTAATGTGTTTATTTCAGGATTATTCTCTTTTTGAAAAATGAGGAAGGAACTGATATATAGAAAAGGCGCACAGTGAAAACAAAAAGTATACCATGAAATTTGGTTTTGTTTCCAAATACTCCCACTGTCAGTAGCTTCTAGTTTTGCATACACTGAAGATAATGAGAAACTGGAATAATTCTGTTAGGGTATACTGCTCATAGTGAGGTGGCCTCCTGGTACTGCAAATGTTAGTTGCTATGCAACTGGCCCAACAAAAGGATGTGAATATAAATCTTCCATTACAGTGGGCAAGACAAAACAACTATGCTGTGAGGAAAGTACAGAAGTACATCTGTTAATTGTGTAAGATGTTCAAATATCCACTTATTTATAAAATAAATTATGAAATTGATAGAATTTAACATCCAGGTCTATAGCTGATAGGAAACTGTCTCTACACTGCAAAACTATTCCACTTAAAATATTCATATGGATGTATTCCCATACTGAAGTGGAGCCACATATTGTCTTTTATGAAACATGCCATTTTCCAATTTTAGTCTATTATTAGTTTTTATCCAGTGTGTAGTGACGGTATATGTTACTTATATGCTTATAGCATTGGTTGTAGATTAGTATTAAATAATGTAATTTATGTTTAAAATTAATTATGCTTCAGAACTCAGTTTTAATATTAGTACAATTGTTTCCTCCTTCAGAAAGATCCTTTTTAGTGCCTTTCACTCAATGGTAACTCCAAGCTGACTGCCTGGTCTGTTCCCTGCGATTTAATAATTTTACAAGTTTCTATTTCCCTGGAATAAAAAAAAATCTTGCAAAAAACTACACGTGAGATTTGAAAGAGTAGAATAAGACTTCTTAATCTTGTCAATGGAAGCAGTGGAATACTTACAGTGAATCTGATTTTGATAAAGCTAATATTACAAACACTCCACAGATATTTCAAATTATTCAAGGAGTCCTAAACTTACATTGATTGGATTCATATACCTAATTATATAGTTTGACTTATTTTGACTAAAGAACAGTTTGAAACCAGGCATTCTGGCTTATAAATCATGATTTACAGTTTATACATAGTGTGAACCAAATTATGGTTTATTCAACCAAACATGGTTAAACAATCCATGGCTAAATAAATCAAGTCACTTGCTAATGCAGTTTTCCTCAATCGGTTATCCTCTAGATAACATGACCACAGAAGTCTCTGGACGACACTGGCTCCCTCAGCTAGGAAACGAAAATGAACACTGTCCCCTAGAGTCAGATACAACTGGACAGGGGAAACTTTTATGTATGTTTTGGATTATATTCATATAGCATTGTTCTTGTTTACACAGGCTAGTAGCCCAATGAAATACATATGCCTTCTTCCTAAGTAAGACAGTTATGCGTCTCAAGCAGCCTAGTTAACTTTTTCCATAAACAAAGTACCAGACTGAACTAAAATATTAGTAGGTTCAAAAACAATTCCTACTGAACTAATGAAAATAATGAGATAACTGATATAATTTTATCTAATAATAGTTTTAACAAGCAATACAAACTGAGAAGAATAATCTGATCTAGAATCATTTGGTTTCTTGTCATATTAGACCCATGGAAGATTATCTGTGGAATCTGTGTCACTAGAATCCTGGAGTCTGTTAGCCGAAGTCCTGGTGTAAAATGCAAACACAATGAATAACAGTTTGCACATGAGGACTGAAGAGAACTCATACTGGTTTCCATACCAAGTCCGAAGGATGTAATCTTGTGTCCAGATTGTGTGTGTGTAATTTGTACCTTTGAGTCAGAGTCGAGTCCTGGCAACTTCCTGGACTAGGCCTTGCAGTTTTCTATAGCAATTTGTTTTTCAGAAATGATTTACCATTGCCTACTTTCTAGGGCTGAGAGTGAGCGACTGACCCAAGATCACCCAGGTAGTTTCATACCTAAGATGGAACTAGAACTTAAGTCTCCTTAATGCCTTAATCACTACACAAAATAACTCTATTAACCACTGGAATTTTAATAAAGATTATGACAAATGCTTTTTTTTTTTTAAAAAAAATCAAGTTTAACATCCATATTAGCAAATGTTCTGTATGACAAAAAAACATTAGTAGCCCTAATGGGAATTATATGGTTGTGGGTGTCATTTGGCTGGATGATGGGAAAATCTAAAAGTGAAGAATCATCTTCCAATTGCTCGTGTAAATATTTTCATTATAAATAATCATGCAAACCCTTCATGAATTGGTAAAATCATGTATTTCTGACAAAAAACATTTAGGATTTCAAATTCCCTGCTCAGAGGGACAGGACAAATCTGTCCAGATATATTTGCAAGATTTTACTTGATTATAACAACTGCCCCAGTATACTTTCTTCAGTAACGAAAAAAACAGGCACTACCAGAAAATAAGCCTTTATCATGGCATGGTGTCATTTCCTATACATAGCTAATTATTTCTGTTCTGTGATAATATATTCTGCCTAGAATAAAGAGAAACTATTCTTTTTATAGCATGTTAAATGTTACACGCATTTTGAAGGTAGGTTATCTATAGCTGTATCTGAAACATAGGTCACTTGTGATGTCATTGCTGTCGATATGGACGAGATTCCAGGAGACAATCAAAATGCCTTGCTTTTCCTCAAAGCTCATTAAGTCGAGCCCTACTCTGGGTAACCTCACATCGTCCGTTTCTTTGGCCCCCTTCCAGATGCAAGGGGGTAGTCAGAGAAAGGACATGCGATGTCTGGTGCGTCCACGAAGATATATACACGCATATTTTTTTATAAACCGCCTGGCACCCTATACTCGGGAAGCCAGCACAGCACGCACGTGGCCTATATGTCACCGAGTTCTGACGCCGTAACAAGAGGAGCTAAGCTGCTACGGTTTGTTTTGAACCTTTTGGGCGTTGTTTTTTTTTTTTTTTAAGGAAGGCCAGAATTTCAGCAACCCACTCGAAGAGGTCCCGTGCCCACCTGGCACCAACTACGGCAGAGCCTCGGGACGCATGCGCGCTTTTCACGGGATGGCCGGAGTTCCCACGTGACCCGGAGGGGTGGGGGGAGAGGCGAGGAGGAGAAGGAAGCGACCGGGGAAGAGTGCCGGCGTTGCTGCCGCCGCCGCCGCCGCCGCCGCCCTGAGTCTCTCCCGGTCCCGGCCGGCGGCGCCGAGAGCGGACAGTGTGGGGAGGCGGATTCATCATGGCGTCTATGCAGGTGAGCAGCCTGCGGCAGGCTGGGGTGGCGTGTCGGTTCGTCCCCAGGTGACTCTCCCGGGAGTACGGAGGAGAGTGGGGCGGAGAGCCGCGCTGCCGTCAGGGGTGGCAGAGGAGGAGTTGGTGAAGGTTGGACCGGAGGCTCTCGCCCTCTCGCTCTTCGCCTGCAATGACTTCCGTGGAGCGGCGGCGGTTGGAGCCGCTCTGGCGTTTCCTGCCCGAGCGATTGGAAAGAGCCTCCGAGAGAGGAACTTCGTCCTGAAGGCACGGCGAGAAGCCGGGCGAGGGGCAGAGAAGGCCAAGGAGACCTCTCCCCACCTTCGTCTCCCTTCCCGGCTGAGGAAGGGGCTGGCGAGGGGAAGGAAAGCTGAAGAAAGGCAGGGGTGGAGGCGGCAGGGCCAGCTTGGGCTTCGCCGGGGAGAGCAGGTGGCTGTTTCCTAGGTGTGGCTTTCAAAGACTTGGGCTGTGCTTGGCCTGGCTTGGTTGGTGGTGAATGTGGAAGGGGCAGTAAGACGCGCCTACTGGCTGAGGCAGGTCTGTCGATGCTTCAGGAAATGAAATATCTTAAGCATCCGTTTTCTTCGGAATCCTTTGAAGGACCATGTTGCTCTGGAACAGGGGTCTTCAAACTTGGCCCTTTTATGACTTGTGGACTTCAACTCCCAGAATTCCTCAGCCAGCTTTGCTGGCTGAGGAATTCTGGGAGTTGAAGTCCACAAGTCATAAAAGGGCCAAGTTTGAAGACCCCTGCTCTGGAAGTAAGGAGACGGAGGAGTTTTGGTGGAGTGCCTACGTGTGAGGGTTTGAGAAAGAGGAAGAGGTCAGGAAGTCTTTATGGAAAGTCATTTCGGTGTGCTTTCTTTTGTACCTTAGTCATGGCATAGTTTGTTTTTGTAGGAGTGACACTGGCACTGCAGTCTCCATTGGACCTATCTTTCTCTGTATGAAGATAGAGTTCGGATTATTTGTCTGGTCCCTGGTCTGTGGACTGGCACGGCATGCCAGAAACTGGGCTACACAAACAAGCGAACCCTATCCATGGGATGCAGACAGCACATGAAACCATGCCCCCTCCGTCCATGGGAAAACCTTTTTTCCATGGAACAAGTCCCTGGTGCCCAAAATGTTGGGGGCCCCTGCTGTAGACCAATTACCCTGACTTCAGGGATGTCTGTGTAGTACCAGGATTTCAGGGTCTCCAAGGGAACCAAATTCAAAAGAGTGGTGGAGAGAGGTGAAATAGGTCCTGAATAATCTGTTCTTCCCACTAAGTGGTCTATTACTGTTATCTTCGACACATTTTGATGGCAGGCATATTCAAAAACAAGTATGTATGAGTTGTGAAATTCTAACTAACGTTTTTGTTTGCCTTTGTGTTGGAATCAGGAAGTCAACCTAAGCTAATTGGCCACTGCAAATCTTCTTGTAATATCTCATTTGCTTTCTCTCCCCTTATCCATAGAAAAATCTCCCCACAACCATTTCTACAGTTTTGTATTTATTTCTGTTGCTTTTTAAATTAATAAAAAGGACAATACAGTACACAAAAATAATAGTGATAGTGATACATATATTGTCAAAAGACAAAAAAACCCACATAAAAATTATTCTAACCAAAAGTGAAAAAAACAAAAATGTAATGTCTTTTATAACAATAAACAGTTACAATTCTATATATGTCTAGTGTAAATAGTGAAGACATATATTTTGATACATTTATATGATTATTTTTAACCTATTTTATTCTGTATAAATGAGTCCCATATTTCATTATACTTGTCCATTCAAAGCCTACGTCTATAGGAAATTCACTCATAGATGGCAAGTGCAATCAGGTCTTCAATCCATTGAGTGAAGCGGGGCTTAAATATATCTTTCCAGTGCTGCAATATTAGTCTTTGGCCTTAATAAGAGCATGGATAATGAACTCACCTTGTCTTGTTCTCAAATTCCATGAATTAGATATGTAATTCAAGAGAATATTACCGCCTGAGAATTTTAGTTTTAGTTGTACAATCATATATCATCCAATACTTTCTCCAAAGATGTAGCTATAAGACATTGTAAAAACATCCATTTTAAAGAAATGCTACCATTATTACATCTACAATAAAATGCTATTTTTGATAATCCTTTCTATACAAGTCCAATAAATTCTAAACATTTTTCTTCTATAAGCTGTAATTGGAGGTCCATTGACATTCTTACTATAGAAGTTAAGATAGTCTCCCATTATCTAGATAATATAGAAACTTCTAATTCTATTTGCCACTCATTTTTCAACATTTGCTTATTGAACTGATTTTTTGATAACAAATATCTATAAAAATAGGTTTTTTTTAGTTTTAAAGGATTTAACAAGTTGTTCTAGTACCTCAGGTGCCTTAGAAACAAAATGCTGCTCTTCCAAATAATGTAGCCAATGTTATAATTGTAAATATTGCCATTGACTTATATCTGATAGATGATTTATTTATCTTTGTGCATAGGATAAATTAAAAATTCATCTTTATCTTCTATCATTTGGTCCAAAGTCAATATGTCTGCTTCTAAGCTGTTTCTAAGGGACGCGGTGGCTCAGTGGGTTAGGACGCTGAGCTTGTCGATCAGAAGGTCGGCAGTTTGGTGGGTCGAATCCCGAGTGCCGCGTAACAGAGTGAGCACCTGTTACTCGTCCCAGCTTCTGCCAACCTAGCAGTTCAAAAGCACGTAAAAATGCAAGTAGAAAAATAGGGACCACTACAGTGGGAAGGTAACAGCGTTCCGTGCGCCTTTGGTGTCTAGTCATGCCGGCCACATGACCACGGAGACGTCCTTGGACAAGCGCTGGCTCTTCGGCTTTGAAATGGAGATGAGCACCGGCCCCTAGAGTTGGAAACGAGTAGCACGCATGTGCGGGAGAACCTTTACCTTTACCTTTAAGCTGTTTCTATATTTGACTTTCATATATATATATATATATATATATATATATATATATATATATATCGTATCTATCATCTATAATAACATAAAAACTAACAAGATACAAAGTAAAGACAGGAACAATGACAAAGACAGGAACAATGACAAATACAAACAAAAAAACAGTTGCTGATTTCCTTTTCAGCAAGTATAATTACAAATAAAAAATACCTCTTACTCTGTGGTTACAAAAACATTCTCTTTATTATATTACCTATTTTTTCTAGTTATTAAATCTGTAAGTCATAAGTTCATTATTTTCTGTTTCACACAAAAAGTCTATGAGGGGCTTCTACTAAACAGTAAATGTAGATAACATCTTTTCTCTAATTAAGTCAATTTAGCTATCTTTGCAAATTCCATCATCTTCACCAACCATTCCTCAATTGTGGGTAATTTGAGTCTTTCCACTTTGGTACATATTTTTATACATATAATATTCTTGCTGCAGTTGTGTAAAAATAAAGTTCCATGACTTTTTTTCCAGTTCTTTGTCCATCAGTCTCAAAAGAAAGCCTCTGGTTTCTGTTGTATGTTAATCATCAAAAGCTTCTGCAGTAGTGTATTCATTTGCATCCAAACTTTTCTGGTGTTTTTACACATCGACTAAATATGATAAAATGTCCCTTTATGTTGTTTACATTTCCAACATAAATTTGAAATACATCCTATGCAGTTTTTCTGGTGACATATACCAATGATCCATAATTTTATAGAAATTTTCTTTGTTATAACAAAATGTAAATTGTATCTTGTCAACCACTTATTTTCCATTTGTAAAGAGTTCTATTTCCAATTCAGTCTTATATGTTCATACATTCTTTTATTTATTTTAAAGCTTTTTGATAATTATGTATAGGAGAGCCATGGACAAGTATATCACTTTGCTATTACATCTTCTCTTGACTTTATTTTGTATTCTCCTTTAAAAAAAAATCTAATATCTCGTGGTAAGCTAATCATTTATGTTTGCTTATTTTACTTTATCAATTGTCATTGATAAAATACTTTTTTTGCTGAGAGCCAGAGAGATATTTTTGGATGTATATTCCATATTCTCAATATGGTACAACTAACATAATGATTTTTAAAATCTATGTTAACCTTAGTTTTATCATATGACAAATAATCATGCCAGAGTCAAGAGGGGAATCAATCTGGAGTCGTTATGTTCCCACAATTGGTCCAAGTCCAGCTCTTCTTGAATTCTGTTAACTCTTTATCTAGTGCTAATTTAGTGCTGACTGTTAGTTGACTAGATTCTTGTGTATAGGCAAGAGTAATAAATCAGCTTAACTAGAACTTAATATGTGGGCCTGATTCTTCATGCCTGACAATCTAATCAATT
Organism: Vipera berus; assembly: GCF_964194415.1. Lineage (NCBI taxonomy): Eukaryota > Metazoa > Chordata > Lepidosauria > Squamata > Viperidae > Vipera > Vipera berus. Next base: position 183,532,242 of record NC_138204.1, on the reverse strand, counting down.
AAGAAGGAGAGGCAGAGCCTGGGGGGCAGAGTCAAGAGAGGAGTCAGCACTAAATTGGCGCTAGATAAGAGTTAATGGAATTCAAGACTGGCTACCCTTGAACCTCTTAGGGATGTAATGACTCCAGGCTGATTCCTCTCTTGATTCTGCCTCCAGGCTCTGCCTGTCCTTCTCCCACACTTTGCTCTGCATCTTGTAACACCTTACATTTAAACAGTGGCTTTCTCCCTTTTTATACAAGGGTAGTATGATCACAAGGGTGCTTCAACTCTACCCATTAGCTTATTTCCCCCCTTATGTGGCTCCCAGCATTCTGAGGCCCCTTCCAGGTTACCCAGTCTTTGCTGTCTTCCTGTTGCCACTACTAACCAAACATAACTCTTTGTGATGCAGTTGCTAGCCACACGAGGCTTTTTTCCTCAGGCAGGATCTTTATAAGACATGGGGGAGATGGCCTCATGGGTCCAGCAGCTGCTTTGTCAAGGGCCAGAGTGGGTATGCCTTGTCAGCAGTAAGAGAAAGAAGATGGCGAATATCAGTTGGGATAGTAGAGCTCAGGACATCAGGGGCCCCGGAGTGCGAGATGGCGAGGATGATTTTTGTGGCACACTGCTGGGCCAAGCTTTGTGCTGTGAAGGACTTTGCTGTGTGCTGGGGGTCGGTGTAATGGGATGTAGATTATCTTTGGGGCAGTCAGACAAGAGAGGAGAAGCTCCTAATGGATTGACAGTCAGAGGAAGAAACTTAGGAAGGACATGCCCTAATGGATCAAGCAGTTAAAAGTGGCGGTGGGAAGTTTGTACTTTCAGATTTGCAAAATTCTTTTAATGTGGCATTACAGTAAGATAGAATTAGCTGATCTAGTTGCGGTTCCTTTCTGATTTACTTGGGACGATGACATAGGGGTTTTTAGCACGCCCAGAGTTGTGCTATGCCAAGAAGCCCCTTTGTGTTGTGCTGCTAGGCTGAGTTGGAGCTGGGCTTCAAGTTGTGAAGAGCTTTGTGTGGCGGCTGGGGTTTGTTGCAGCTCCCTAGAGCCGTGTATGCTATAGGATGTGGGCAAGCGTTTTAGCATCAAAGAGTTTTAATGTTGCCGGTATTCCCCACCTTTAATAAAAAAAAAATCCTTGATGTTGGTGAACATTCTTCAAGCCAACTGTGATAAATTCAAAGCAACTGTGTCTTTTCCCAGGTTCACAAAGCTATCCTCTGTGATTTATGGAAAAGATAATGTTTGGCTTTTTCTGCTTTGAATCTGAAACATTGCATAGCTTTAAAAAATATATGTAGAATCAGTTTGATATAGTAGTTAAGCCATCAGATTAGAAACCAGGAGATCATGAATTCTAATCTCTCTTTAGGCATAAAACCAGCTGGGTGACCTTGAGGCAGTCACTGATTCTCAGCCCTAGGAAAGCAAATGGCAAATCATTATTACCTACAAATATATATTGGGTGAAATGTCTAGGATAATAAGGTAGGGAAAATGTGCATAGCAAAGGATTACTTTTATTCCAGCTGTTTTGGGGAAAGTATTGTCCTAAATTCAGGGTCATCCTCTTTTCAAATAACCATGACATTTAACATATGCTGCTTGGTAATTCCTTATGACCATTATAAAGAAGCTGTCATATTCACTTCAAAATAATCACTCTATTTTTCAAGCATTTCTTACTAAACTCTCTGGAAAAAGTATTTCTCAGCAACAAACCGAAGTAGGAAAAATATAACAATACACTTTCCATGTGTTTGAAGATATATTGTACAGACCTTAATTTAAGATGAGTCTTTAACTTTAGTAGATAATAAATGTTCTCTTGTAAACTTAAAACTTGATTATCCTTTGGTAAAATTCCTTGGATAAAGAATCCAAGGGTGATTTTGAGAAGAAGACTCAAAGGCACATGGTAGGTTGTATGAGAAAAGAAAGTAGAAGGGAATCCTGTTGCCCAAACAGACATATACTCGCATAAGTTCTACCTCAAATTTTCCTATGGAGCTACTAGGATACTAAATACATTCTATCCTATCATTATTTTCTGAAATTCTAGAAGAGATTTAGGAGTGTTATCCTATAAATAAAAGGGAGCTACATAATTATTTAATTAAATGTTTTAGTTAGTCTGTTTCACAGGCATACTTTGCAAAAACATACGGGTTAGTCATTCTTTAATAAACCAAAACATAGCTTTATAAAAGGTAGTGACTCTTAAGTATATGTTTGTTTATTATTCTATACATTTATGTAACTAGTGCTTTAATATCAACTTCTGGAACTCCCCTACAAAATAATAATATAAAGAGGAGGAGTAAGAGAAGATGACAGTGAACGAGCATGCTCATTAATGCAGAATTTTAAAAGGGACATTAAAAGTGGAAAATAGGAAGTGAGAGTGAAATGAAATATTCAGGAGATAACGAAATAGGGAAACATTCTGAAAAGAAGCATTCCTGTATTTTATTAGCACACACTGAAACAGTTTGTTCTGGATACCGTTCGTCCACTATTTGTATACATTTTTCCAATCCTCATTAATATTTTTTAAAGCTGTCTCCTTAAACTTTGAGGTTTAAATAAATAAGTGATTGACTATTGGCAACTTATTGGGCACATACATATATTACAATCTCCATAATTAACAGAGGAAAGTGAAATTCTGTGCTCATATAATTTCATCAGTATATGAATATTGTGAAACTTAAGGAGGATGCACTATGTAGTAATTGTTTTGAATATGAATTTATTCATTAAAGTATATTTATGACTTCTAGATTGCTTTTCCTGCATCTGCTTCATGTCTTTCAAGTAAAAGTATACTTTCACTTTTTATCCTCATGTTTACAGCAGCTCATGTTTGTTTTATTTTTTTCCTCAGGCTGACTATGGATGATAAGAGTGCTAATCTAACAAATCTAGAAGGCACCAAGTAGTGGAAAGCTATAGTTATCTCATGATTACTTGGAGAATACTTTGATTATTATTTTTTTTAGCTGCTGGGTGCAGGGATGTAATTTTACCCAGTTATGTACTACTCTTATCTATTCAAACATTATCTATTTGATATAATACTGTAAATAATAAAAACCAGTTTCTACAATTTCCTTATACCTTCATGCATTAATTAATTAACATATTTTTCCCATTCAAGTGTGTTCAATTCTCAGAATTGAGAATTGCCATGAAAAATCCCTGCAATTTTTTGATGAGATTTTTCCGAAATGGTTTATCTTTGCCTTCTGAGAGGCTTTGTGCCTAAGACAGGTCTAGAAATCACAGTCTCCCAATTCTTAACCACTACACCAAATTGCCTCTCAATATATTGATAGTATGGTGCGATGTATGTTTCCTCTGAATTATCCCTGTATATTCAGTTAGGTTCACTATTAAGTAAGTTTACATATTTGCAGTTTTAAATTATGTGAATCAATTCTATATCTGTTTTGAAGTCGTGCTACATATATAGACAGTTGTTCAGATAAAATTGAATTATATCCTTTTACTAATCATAAATTTAATTGGTGCTCAAGCCAATTTGTATAGTATAGAATATCTAGATAGTTTAATTGAAGTTTCTTTACTTTCTGATATTTATTGTGTTAAAGAAATGTTGAACTTCATCAATAAACATTTTATATTGGATATCTGTTTCATGTGCTGTACTGATTTTCTATATAACATATTTTGTTATTTGTGAAGTACAGTCTACCTGTCCCAGTCTTGTTCAGTTCTCTGGAATGATAACCAGTATGATATTCATTTATTTACTTATTTGTCTTACTAGGCTTATATGCTATTTGAGTCATTACCAATTCTTAGCAGCTTATGTATCCTTAACCTACCTTTGTATGTAAGATTAGAACAATATATAATTAAGAATAAAATGTAAGCTGCTGTTGACTTGCTACACAAAATGCAAAGCAAATATACACATGATGATTATAGTGTTTAAGACATAAATAACAGGCTTGGCCATTCAGATTGAGCAATGTCTTATACTATATAGATAACATCTTTAAGGACTAGTCAAATACTTTATGAAATGTTTCAAGATTTTTCTTTCTCTTTAGAAGAGGCTACAGAAAGAGCTGTTAGCTTTGCAGAATGACCCGCCACCAGGAATGACCTTGAATGAAAAGAGTGTACAAAATTCAATTACACAGTAAGTATATGTATTTTTATTACTGTTTTGAAAGATACGACTTGTAGGAAAATGCAAATATATTTACCATTATTGTATCATTAAATACTTCGTTTGATCCACTTATCCAGTTTACATTGCTATCAGACCTGGGTATAAATAGTGTTTACTTAGATGCATGTTTAAAAAGGATACCGTGTGGCAGGATGGGCAGCTAATAAATTTTACAAATAAATAAGTAAGTGATGGAGAGTTCTCTGATATTTTATCACAGTTTAAGCCTTTTAAACAAACTAGGTTTGTGATATTGAAGCATGAAATACTGTTTTATAACACAGATAGGCAATATGATACCTATGATAATAAATGTCAATCCTCTACTTATGAATTTATTTATACCTATGTGCATAGTCTGTGTGAATGAGATATTTTTTGTTTTGGGGCATTGGCAACTAATTTTGTCTGTCCCTTGTCATGAACAGATTGATTATTTTGGAGTTCTCTTACCCATTCTCTACTACAGGGTGGCAGGATTGATTCATGAGGGGGGCCTATACGATGATTATGAATGAAGGAGTTGTTTTCCCAACTGTTATTTTTCATATTATTATGATTGGTTGTTTTTAATTTTGTTAGCTGCCTAGAATTGCTGATTGCAAGATGGGTGGCCATATAAATTTACTTAATTAAATAACAATTTGGTCCAGCAAAGTGCCAGATGAATGCTTTTGGGCTTTGGAGGGTACTAGTAAGAATTCCTGATGATCAGCTGCTGAGACCTTAATCACCACTCCGTGGCCTCTTTTTTTTTATGTTTCCCTTAGGGCCACCTGGTTTTTACAGTCTATCTTGTGCATCCTACTCCTTACATATAATCACTCATACCGCAGTCATCTTCCAACAGGATTAATGCAGTGCATTTTTGGTGACCACTAAGAAGCTTCAGCTGGTCCAGAATCAGCAGAATGGGTAGTTATGGAAGTGTGCACAGTCTTATTGCGTGAGATAACCCAGGAGTAATTTAATTTAATTTTTTAATTTTATTAGATTTATATACCGCCCTTTCCCGAAGGACTCAGGGTGGTTTATAGGGCATTTTAAAATCACACCAATACAAAATACAAAAGTTAAAAGACAATTAAAAAGATTAAATTATCCCTGAAAATAAAGCCCCAGTTAAAATTCTCAGCCTGGGCCAGAGAGCTCAAAGAGCCAGGTCTTCAGGTCCTGGCGGAATGAACGCAGGTCAGGGGCAGTCCTGAGCTCCACGGGCAGCTGGTTCCAGAGGGCAGGCGCACCCACAGAGAAGGCCCTCCCCCTGGGTGTTATCCGCCGGCAATCTTTTACAGTAAACAGTGGTCTACATTAAATGGTGGTTTATCTTACACTATCTACAATATCATACATCAGGAACAATATACATACACCTGCTAATACAGCAGGATCCAACAAACACCAGTTAACAGCAGGAAATGGAAGAGATAGAACATATCAGCAGAGCCTTCCCTTTATACAAAGGCTCTTAAAGAGACACAGACCCTGCTGAGTCATTCCCATCATTACATCTTACATTACATAAGCTGGTTAGCTGTTAAATCATTACCTTGACACTCTTCCCATTTAAAGCTAAACAGCTGTTAACCCAATTGCTTTCAAGTCGCTTGACAAAGGAGTCAACGTGGGAGTGATTCTTTGTAATAAAACAAGTCATCAACGTAAGCTAACAGGAAACACACTGCACCCTTATACTGCGCAGTGTATAAACATGGATCTGCCTTTCTGCTTCTAAAACCTAACTCTTTGAAAGCAGCATCTAAACACTGATTCCAGTTTCTTGCTGACTGTTTTAACCCATATATGGCTTTATTCAATTTAAATACATATCCTTATTCCTCTAATTCAGCATTTAAATATGAACTGGTAATATCAAAATGATATATGGTATAACTGCGTGTAGCTACTAAAGCCAATGCTAGCCTTATGGCCTCACCTCTTACTGTTGGTGCAAACACTTCATCATAATGAACGTTTTTCTGTGTAAATCCTTGCGCAACTAATCGTGCCTTATACTACAATTCATTATTGTGCAAAACCTTCTTTTTACATACCCATTTACACCCCATAGCCTTTGTTCCTCCTTGTAATCTCATAAGGGTAAACACCTGATGCACATTCATAGACTCCATTTCTCTGTCCATAGCCTCCTTCCATTTTATCCTGTTCTACTTTGCGCAATGATAACATCTCTTGGTAATTACGGGGTTCATACTTTACACTATATGGTCTAACCTCACTGAGAACCGATCAGAAGGCATGCCTTTATTGCTACATTCAGACCTCCTCGGTATCATCTCTTCCTGTGTTTCTGTTACTTCTCTCTTTACCTCAGGTCTATCCTCTTCTATTCCTACTATTTCTGACCTGCTATCCTGCCCTTCCTTCATTGGGCCTTGTGTAGTCTCTCCTTCCTGAGAACTAGCGCTACATGTTGGCATGAACATCTCGGCGTTAACATGCGCCCTGTCCAATTGTTTTGTTCTACAAAACTAGCAGACCTTGAAATCACAACCTTCTTTGTTCCATCTGTGAATCTATATTCTTTAGAACCTGGCTCATATCCAACAAACCTAAGTTTCCTGGCCTTTTTCTGTCCTTTCCTTTTGTTGCTTTTGGAAATATTCACCCAGGCTTAACTGCCAAATGTTTTTAGGTGAGCCAATGAAGGTTTCCTTCCATATAACAGGCAATATGGAGTTTCATTGATAGCAGCACTTCATACCCTGTTTACTAGATAGTTGGCTGTTTTCATGGCTTCCCCCCGGAATGTTTTACTCATTCCTGCATTTGCCAACAGTGAGTCTTTCATGGTTTGTAATATGTCATTCCTCCGTTCAGCCACACCATTTTCTGCTGGCGAGTACAGGTTCGTACATCCATGCTTTATGCCTAAGTTCCTCAGCCACTTTTGGAAGTTGTCAGACATGAACTCTGTTCCCCTGTCTGTTTGCAGCTGGCATACTTTATGGCCATAGCTTTGCTCTACAAAGTTCACCCATTGCCTGAACTGTTGTAGGACTTCTATTTTGCTCTTTAATAAATAGCAAAACCCATATCTGGTGTAGTCATCTACTAAGACTAGTACATACCTAGCCCCTCTTAGAGAGGGCGCCATAGAACCAATTAAATCAGCGTGCTCTAACTGCAAAACTCTGTTTACCTTGAGCTTTTCTTACTTACAGGATACACTCTGGACTTTGACTCCTTACAAATAGTGCAGTCTAAATATGTGCTGCATTGTTTAAAGTGTAGTCCTTCAGCTAGGTCTGGCATCCTTTGCAGCACTCCAAAACGTGCATGACCTAACCTCCTATGTAATAAATGTACACAATTATCATGTTCATGCACAACCATCCTGCTGCTTTCCTAACATGTATAAATTATCCATCTTACCACCTTGTGGATAAATCCTCCCACCTTTCCTGATGATGTATTGACCCTTTGCAAACAGTACTTCATACCCCATATTATCCAAGCTCAAAATATTGAGTAAATTATGGTTTAACTCTGGTACATATAATATATTATCCAATGTTTCTCCAATACCCAGTACATAAACTTTACCTTCCCCTTTAACAGCAGATTGTTGTCCATTAGCCAAGCTAACAAATGTTTGTTTAGCTGGTCTTAGGTTTGAAAACATTTATGGGTCATTTGCAATATGCTGACTCACCCCACTGTCCAACAGCCAAGTGTTTTTTTCAGTTACTGTTGCTGCCCGGGAAAATGTCGGTTGTGTAGCTCTACTACCTTGTTTTGCTGCTCCTCTGTTTCTCCTCTCAGGGCAGTGTCTCTGGAGATGCTCTGTAGAACCATATGTGAAGCAGCATTTCACCATGCAAATGTTCTTGGCTGCTCTACTGGCATCTTTGGACATTGCAGTTTTAGGCCTGGTCTGTGCGTTGTCATCACCTCCTCTCTGCTGCCTTTCCAGTCATTTCTGTTCCTCCTCCAACAACCAGGCAGTCAAATAACTCATGGTTAAGTCCCTCTCTTGCATGGACTCTAAACCGGTCACTAGGACGTCCCATGAAGTGTCCAATGAACTGAGCATCACATACACATTGTGTGCCTCAGTAAAAGTCATTCCTCTTTCTTTTAACTCTAGGAATGTCTTTCTCATGGACTGCAAATGAGTAGACATGCTCTCTCCCAGTTATTTTCCCTACAACGTTCAAAACATTTCTACAGGTTAAAATTTTCCCAGAATTAATTACCTTAAAGTATTTTAATATTTTCATGTCTTAAAAAATAAGTAAGAAAAAGACACAAAAAGAAGGACATAGAAAAAGAAAAGATATGAGAAAAAAAGAAAAAAGAGAAGAAAAAAGGGGAAAAATATACTACTTAAAATACATATCTCTCTTGAACTAGTATACCCTTATTTCCAATTTTTTTCTGTTCTCTTTACCTATAATTAAATCCAATCATCTACTTTTTAATTATCCATTGAAATTTTCATAAAATCAATTACATTTAAATATTTAAAACATTTTCTTTATGTTGATCATCCCACACATTTTTATAGTTCTCATATCAAAAAACAAAAGAAAAAAAGAAAAGAAAAATACTTACTTGGAGGGTTCATCCCTCTTAAACTAAAATCTTTCTATTTCTTCAGCCATATTCAAACAAGTGTTTAATTTTTAAATATTCTCTCTGATACACCCCATCATCTAATTCCTCAATTCTCACTTTAGCCCTTTTCTATTGCCAAGCATCTTTCTCAATTAATATATTCCATTGCATCAAAGAATCTTTCCATAATCTTGTAAATGTTGTTGTAGAGATAGTAGGCAAATCAAACTTCATGTCTTTGTAAAAAGATTTTGCCCCTTCATATTCATTGAAGATTTCTCTCATCATCCCTTGTCTCCCCATTTCTTGTGGTACTCCCAACAGCTCAGCAATCCATTTTGTCAAATCTTTTTCTTTATCCTCAAATATACTTTGTGGTCTTAGAGTACAAGTTTTCTTTTCCATGCTCAATGTTTCTTGTCATTCTCCACTTGAGTCTCCACTAGCTTATATTCAGTTGTCTGCTTTACATGATCTCTGTCTCTTTTTGTTTTCTGATCATTTGATTGTTGTGACATTAAATTGAGAATGCATTCATTTAAATTTTCAAATTCATTTTTAATTTCCTCGTGGTTTGAAGTTAATATCATTTGCATTTGTTGTAACAGAACATACTTTTCCTCCTGGTAAGTATTTTTTTTGTATGTTCTTTCTCCAGATCTCTGATGCTCCATAATGAAGGTCAAAACAACAGGCTTTTCTTTCTGGGCTGTATATTTGTTGTTGTTGTTAGCTGCGAAGTGGTGTCCAACCCATCGCAACCCTATGGACAATGTTCCTCCAGGCCTTCCTGTCCTCTACCATCTTCTGGAGTCCATTTAAGCTCACGCCTACTGCTTCAGTGACTCCATCCAGCCACCTCATTCTCTGTCGTCCCCTTCTTCTATTGCCCTCAATCTTTCCCAGCATTAGGCTCTTCTCCAGTGAGTCCTTCCTTCTCATTTGGTGGCCATAGTATTTGAGTGTTAGCTTCAGGATCTGGCCGCCTAAAGAGCAGTCAGGGTTGATCTCCTCTAGGACTGACCGGTTTGATCGCCTTGCAGTCCAAGGGACTCACAGGAGTCTTCTCCAGCACCATTGTTCAAAGGCCTCAATTCTTTGGCGCTCAGCCTTTCTTATGGTCCAACTTTCACTGCCATACATTGCAACTGGGAAGACCATAGCCTTGACTATATGCACTTTTGTTGACAGGGTGATATCTCTGCTTTTTAGTGTGCTGTCTAGATTTGTCATGGCTTTCCTCCCGAGGAGCAAGCGTCTTTTAATTTCTTGGCTACAGTCCCCATCTGCAGTGATCTTGGAGCCCAGGAAAATAAAATCTGTCACTACCTCCATTTCTTCCCCATCTATTTGCCAGGAATTGAGAGGGCCAGATGCCATGATCTTGGTTTTCTTAATATTAAGTTTCAACCCAACCTTTGCACTCTCCTTCACCTGCAACAAGAGGCTCTTTAGTTCTTCACTTTCTGCCATTAGAGTGGTATCATCGGCATATTTTAGGTTGTTGATATTTCTTCCGGCAATCTTAATTCCAACTTTTGATTCATCTATATATTTAGGGCAGTATTTTCATCTACCACTAGATGTCAGCACCAGTCCATCTTTCAATTTTCTGTATTCCCCCCCCCCGTAAACTTAATTCATCACTTTAGTTTAGAGGAGGGTGGAACAAAGTAGTAGTAGTAGTAGACTTTATTGTCATTTCAACAATATACAGTACAGTACACAGTGAAACGAAACATTTCCCCAGAACCAAGGTGCTACATCAGACGACACAAATCAAAAGAAGAGCAGAACAACAAACTACACATAACTCTAAACTAAAAACTTAAAAACTACAAATACAAGTATTTATAGTTCCAGTTTCTTCGTGTTGAGAATTCTAATGGCTTGTAGGAAGAAACTGTTACACAATCTGGATGTCCGAGCCCGAATGCTCCTGTACCTCTTTCCAGATGGCAAAAGAGTGAAGAGTGTATATGAGGGTTGTGTGAAATCAGCCACAATGTTTCTGGCTTTACGGATGCAACATGTGATGTAAATATCCATGACAGAGGGAAGAGCAACCCCGATGATCTTTTCTGCCATCCTCACTATTTGCTGTAGGGTTTTCTGATCCGAAACGGTGCAGATTCCAAACCAGGCAGTAATGCAACTACTCAGGGTGCTCTCAATAGTCCCTCTGTAGAGGATTGTGAGGATGTGTGGTGGAAGCTGTGCCTTCCTCAGTTTCCTCAGAAAGTAAAGACACTGGTGGGCCTTCCTTGTTATGGAACAGGTGTTGAGGCACCAAGTGAGATTCTCCGCCAAATGAACACCAAGAAATTTGGTGCTCCTTACGATCTCCACGAAGGAGCCATCGATGTTCAGCGGAGAGCGGTCGTATTTTGTCCTCCTGAAGTCAACAACCATCTCTTTTTGTTTTGTCTACACTCAGAGACAGGTTGTTGGCTTTGCACCAGTCTATTAGCTTCTCCTAAGGGACGCGGTGGCTCAGTGGGTTAGGACGCTGAGCTTGTCGATCATAAGGTCGGCAGTTTGGCGGGTCGAATCCCGAGTGCCGCGTAACAGAGTGAGCGCCTGTTACTCGTCCCAGCTTCTGCCAACCTAGCAGTTCGAAAGCACGTAAAAATGCAAGTAGAAAAATAGGGACCACTCCGGTGGGAAGGTAACAGCGTTCCGTGCGCCTTTGGCGTCTAGTCATGCCGGCCACATGACCACGGAGACGTCCTCGGACAAGCGCTGGCTCTTCGGCTTTGAAACGGAGATGAGCACCGGCCCCTAGAGTCGGAAACGACTAGCACGCATGTGCGGGGGAACCTTTACCTTTACCTTATTAGCTTCTCCACCTCCTCTCTATATGCTGACTCATCATTCTTGCTGATGAGACCCACCACGGTTGTATCATCAGCGAACATAATGATGTGGTTCGAACTGTGCATTGCTACACAGTCGTGTGTCAGCAGGGTGAACAACAGGGGACTGAGCACACAGCCCTGAGGGGCCCCAGTGTTCAGTATGAGGATGTTAGAAATGTTATTCGCGATCCGGACTGACTGAGGTCTTTCAGTCAAAAAGTCCATGATCCAGTTACAGAGGGAGGTGTTCAGGCCCAACAGGGCCAGCTTCCCCATCAGGTGTTGTGGGATAATAGTGTTGAATGCTGAACTAAAGTCTATGAACAGCATACGTACGTATGAGTCCTTGTTTTCTAAACGAGTGAGAGCTAGATGGAGTGTAATAGAGATGGCGTCATCAGTGGAATGATTTGAGCGGTATGCAAACTGCAGTGGATCCAATGTTACGGGCAGCAGGGTCTTTATGTGCCTCATAACGAGCCTTTCAAAGCACTTCATGATGATGGGAGTAAGTGCAACGGGACGGTAGTCATTGAGGCAAGACATAGATGGTTTCTTCGGCACGGGAATGATGATCGTTGTCTTGAAGCACTTTGGGGCAACAGTGGTGCTCAGAGAAATGTTAAAGATGTGAAAACATCTGCCAGTTGGTCTGCACATCCTCTGAGCACTCTGCCAGAAATATTGTCTGGTCCCGCAGCTTTCCATGGGTCGACTCTACTTAGGGCTTTCCTCACGTCAGCAGTGGAGAGACAAAGTATCTGGTCGTTGGAAGGAGGTGTGGTCTTCCTTGCTGTCACATTATTCTGTGCTTCAAAACGGGCGTAGAAAATGTTCAACACATCTGGAAGTGAGCCATCGCTCTCACAGGCAGATGGTAATATTCTGTAATTAGTGATGGCTTGCATGCCCTGCCACATAGACCGTGTGTCGCCGCTGTCCATAAAATATTGGTGGATGCTCTGGGCATGTGCACACTTTGCTCCTCTGATGGCCCGGGACAATTTGGCTCTCGCTATTCTTAGGGCTACTTTATTGCCTGCCCTGAATGCAGAGTCTCGAGTTTTCAGTAGAGCACGCACCTTTCCAGTTATCCACAGCTTCTGATTGGGGTGTAAGATAATTTTCCTGGAGACTGCAACATCATCAATTCACTTGCTGATATAGCTGGTCACTGACAATGTATACTCCTCCAAGTCAATGGAGTCGCCGTTGGTTGCAGCCTCCCTAAACATGTCCCAATCAGTGCATTCAAAGCAGTCCTGAAGAGCAGAGATGGCTCCTGCTGGCCAGGTCCTCATCTGCTTCCGTACTAGCCTTGAACGCCTGATGAGTGGTCTGTTTGCTGGAATTAGCATAACAGAGATGTGGTCTGAATAACCGAGGTGGGGACGGGGCTTCACCCAATATGCACCCGGCATGTTTGTATAAACAACATCCAGCATGTTTTCCCCTCTGGTTGCAAAGTCCACATTTTGATGAAATTTAGGGAGCACAGTTCTGAGATTTGCATGATTGAAATCTCCGGCAACAATAAATAATCCATCAGGGTGTGTGTTCTGCAGTTCGTTGATAGTCCGATAAAGTACACAGAGCGCTTCTTTAGCATTAGCGCTAGGTGGAATATACACTCCGAGTATAAAAGCAGTGGTAAATTCCCTGGGTAAATAAAAGGGCGGGAAAGGGCGGTATATAAATGTAATAAAATAAAAATAAATAAAAATAAATAAAATAAATAAAAAAGGTCTACGTGTCCAGGAAAGCTGGACGTGGTCAAACAAGAGATGACAAGACTGAACATCGACATCTTAGGTATCAGCGAACTAAAATGGACAGGAATGGGTGAATTTAATTCAGATGACCATCAGGTATACTACTGCGGACAAGAATCCCTCAGAAGAAATGGAGTAGCCTTCATAGTCAATAAAAAAATAGGAAAAGCAATACTGGGATACAATCCTCAAAATGACAGAATGATCTCAGTTTGAATCCAAGGCAAACCATTCAATATCACAGTAGTCCAAGTCTATGCCCCAACCACCAGTGCTGAAGAGGATGAAATTGACCGGTTCTACGAAGCCCTACAGCACCTTATAGAACTAACACCAAAAAATGATGTCCTTATCATCATGGGGGATTGGAATGCTAAAGTAGGAAGCCAAAAGATAACTGGAATAACAGGCAAGTTTGGCCTTGGAGTACAAAATGAAGCAGGGCACAGGCTGATAGAATTTTGTCAAGAGAATACGATGGTCATAGCAAACACTCTTTTCCAACAACCCAAGAGACGGCTCTACACATGGACATCACCAGACGGTCAACACAGAAATCAGATTGACTATATGCTCTGCAGCCAAAGATGCAGAAGCTCTATACAGTCAGTAAAAACAAGACCAGGAGCTGACTGTGGCTCAGACCATGAGCTTCTTGTTGCAAAGTTTAGGCTTAAATTAAAGAAAGTAGGGAAAAGCGCTAGGCCAGTCAGGTATGAATTAAATCATATCCCTGTTGAATATACAGTAGAGGTGACAAATAGATTTAAGGAATTAGATCTGATAGACAGAGTGCCTGAAGAACTATGGACAGAGGTTCGTGACATTGTACAACAGGTAGCAACCAAAACCATCCCAAAGAAAAAGAAATGCAAGAAAGCAAAATGGCTGTCTGAGGAAGCTTTGCAAATAGCTGAGGAAAGGAGGGAAGCGAAAGGCAAGGGAGAAAAACATAGATATGCCCAATTGAATGCAGAATTCCAGAGAATAGCTAGAAGAGATAAGAATGCCTTCTTAAATGAACAGTGCAAAGAAATAGAAGAAAACAATAGAATAGGGAGGACCAGAGATCTTTTCAAGAAAATTGGAGAGATGAAGGGAACGTTTAATGCAAAAATGGGCATGATAAAGGACCAAAATGGCAGGGACCTAACAGAGGCAGAAGAGATTAAGAAGAGGTGGCAAAATTACACAGAAGAACTATACAAGAATGAGCTTAACGTCCCTGATAATCACAATGAGGTGGTCACTGACCTTGAGCCAGACATCCTAGAATGTGAAGTGAAGTGGGCCTTAGAAAAGCTGAGCAACAACAAAGCTAGTGGAGGTGACAGTATTCCAGCTGAGCTATTCAAAATCTTAAAAGACAGTGCAGTAAAAGTGCTACACTCAATTTGCCAGCAAATTTGGAAAACTCAACAGTGGCCACAGGATTGGAAAAGATCAGTTTACATTCCAATTCCAAAGAAAGGCAGTGCCAAAGAATGTTCAAACTATTGCACCATTGCACTCATTTCTCATGCTAGTAAAGTCATGCTTAAAATCCTACAAGCTAGACTTCAGCAGTATGTGGATCGAGAACTACCAGAAGTACAGGCAGGATTTCGAAGAGGCAGAGGAACTAGAGATCAAATTGCCAACATACGCTGGATCATGGAGATGTTCTGAACCAGCCCTCTTCTAACAAACCCCTATTCAAAAGAAGAGACTGGAGAGCGTCCAAGGCTAAAAGGCTTCTGCCAAGATTTAATTACGCAGTTAACAAAAACACTAGAGCTTGTCTTCTCAAGCGGAAAAGTTGCTTTCAGCAACCAGCCCCTCCCCAAACACTCCTTTTATAGAGAGCTCAGGGCGTGGTCTCCCTGTGCCTCCTCCCGAGGAGTCTCACAGCCTTTCTTTGTTTGTTCCTGCTCGACTGCCTCCTGCGTCGGGCGTCCTTGAACAGGGCCAGCTGTGGGTCATCTTCCTCCGCACTCTCGGGCTCACGCAGCTGAGAAGAGGTCCCCGGCTGAGGACTCTGCAAAGCCTCCAAATCATCATCAGCCGGTTCGTTTCCCTCCTCCCCCACATCTGAGTCCTCCGATACATCGGAGCCGGCTGTCGGACCCACAGGCTGGCCCTGAGTCACAACAGGAGAAAGCTAGGGAGTTCCAGAAAAACATCTACTTCTGCTTCATTGACTATGCTAAAGCCTTTGATTGTGTGGATCATAACAAACTGTGGCAAGTTCTTAAAGAGATGGGTGTACCAGACCATCTTATTTGTCTCTTGAGAAACCTATATGCGGGTCAAGAACCAACAGTGAGAACTGGACATGGAACCACTGATTGGTTCAAAATTGGGAAAGGAGTCCGGCAAGGCTGTATACTGTCGCCCTGCCTATTTAACTTATATGCAGAGCACATCATGAGAAAGGCAGGGCTAGATGAATCAAAAGTTGGAATTAAGATTGCCGGAAGAAATATCAACAACCTAAGATATGCAGATGATACCACTCTAATGGCAGAAAGTGAAGAAGAACTAAAGAGCCTCTTGTTGCAGGTGAAGAAGGAGAGTGCAAAACTTGGGTTGAAACTTAACATTAAGAAAACCAAGATCATGGCATCTGTCCCTCTCAATTCCTGGCAAATAGATGGGGAAGAAATGGAAGTAGTGACAGATTTTATTTTCCTGGGCTCCAAGATCACTGCAGATGGGGACTGTAGCCAAGAAATTAAAAGACGCTTGCTCCTTGGGAGGAAAGCCATGGCAAATCTAGACAGTACACTAAAAAGCAGAGATATCACCCTGTCAACAAAAGTGTGTATAGTCAAGGCTATGGTCTTCCCAGTTGCAATGTATGGCAGTGAAAGTTGGACCATAAAAAAGGTTGAGCGCCAAAGAATTGAGGCCTTTGAACTGTGGTGCTGGAGAAGACTCCTGCGAGTACCTTGGACTGCAAGGCGATCAAACCGGTCAGTCCTAGAGGAGATCAACCCTGACTGCTCTTTAGAAGGCCAGATCCTGAAGCTAAAACTCAAATACTTTGGCCACCTAATGAGAAGGAAGGACTCACTGGAGAAGAGCCTAATGCTGGGAAAGATCGAGGGCAATAGAAGAAGGGGACGACAGAGAATGAGGTGGCTGGATGGAGTCACTGAAGCAGTAGGCGTGAGCTTAAATGGACTCCAGAAGATGGTAGAGGACAGGAAGGCCTGGAGGAATGTTGTCCATAGGGTCGCGATGGGTTGGACACGACTTCCCAGCTAACAACAACAACAACATGTCACAACCATAAACTCCACAAACGGTGAGCAGTAGGTGGAAACAAGGACAGAGTTTATACACCATTCTGTGTTGATGTAAACACACAGTCCACCACCACGGGTCTTACCACACAGAGCTTCATTCCTATCGGCACAAAACGCGGCTAACCCATCCAACTGAATAGTAGCATCCGGAACTCTATCACTCAGCCATGTCTCCATAAAAACAAAGACACAGCAATGTCTGTACTTATGCCGTGTAGCTTGCTGGAGTCTGATTTAATCTAATTTATTGTCCAGGGAACAAACATTTGCTAGCAGGATAGATGGTAAAGCAGGCCGACTAAAGTTAGCCTTTAACCTAGCATTTACCCCTGCTTGTTTTCCTCGCTTTCGCTTCCTCTCGCACCACTTCCGATGCCCCCTCCTCCATCCGTCGGCTTCTGGTGACGCCGAGGTCTGAAGGCCTGGGCTTTGGAGCAAGCCGAGATTACGCAGCTTCCTCTGCAAATCTTCGGTAATAATGTCGTTGAAGTTGTTGGAGTTGTTTCTGAGTTTCCATAGTGTCTGGCGATGGTACACGTAAACACCAGTTGCTCTGACATCCATATATTGTGTGAGACATAAAAAACATAAAAAAGATAGCACCACTTAGGATCTGCAGTGGCCGCTGCAAGCTACTGCCGTGCCGCCAAAAAAAAAAAAAGACACACACCCTCACTTTCAGAGGATTTTTACTTCTGGGTTTTTTTCTTTTTTTTTCCCTCAGGAAATCAGTCAGGTAAAAGAGATAAAATCAATCTTCTTACCCAGTTCAGTCACGCTGTTTACAATCACGCTTAGTTTAGTGCTTTTTGGCTTCAGCTGCATGTAGCTTGGGCTAGTCTCATGAAGGATGCTAACCTTTCTTCTGTTGGTTTTTTTGCCACCTGGCTGCCATTTTTTGAAATGACTTGCTGGTGTCCCAAGGGTGCTTTTTTCAGGACATAACTGGACTTCCTTGTTTTTCTTTGAAGACGTTTCACTTCTCATCCAAGAAGCTTCTTCAGCTCTTCTTCAAAGAAAAACAGAAAAGTCCAATTGCCTGTTGAAAAAGCACCTTTGGGACAACCATGATCTGGAAGACTGAGAATCTCCATTGACCTGCTGGTGGTTTATCTTTTTTTTATCGTCAATATTCTTCCAATTATTTCTCAACCTCCTCACAATTTCTAAGAGGAAAGATGACAGTTTGAGAATGACTCAAGGGGCAGTTAGGAAGATACCAGTACATACCGTCCATTGCTCAGTTGTCTGGGAAATGGCAACCCAGCCTAGTGATTCATTAGAAATTGAAGAATTCTCTGTTTTGGATTCAACAGTCCAATTGTTGATACAATATTTCTGTAACATAACTTCATTATTTTTTTTCAAAGGCCAATATTGTAGAGAATATTACTTTTGGTAAAGCACATACAATGACCTTTTAAGAAAAAAAGACAGCCCGATAACTTACATCAAGTTACTTACAGAAGATCAAATACTATGGTTATGTGTTTTCATCATTGTAAACCATTTTCTTTCCCAAGGTGGATAGTAGACATGGAAGGGGCTTCTGGAACATTATATGAAGGGGAGAAATTTCAACTGCTATTTAAATTCAGTAGTCGGTATCCATTTGATTCTCCTCAGGTAATTTATCATATGCTCAATTAAATTATAAAATATTTGGTAATATTGAATGATTATTTTATTATTTTATCCATTCAATGACATTGTAAAGCTTCACCTGTAAAAAAAATAAATTCAAAACTCAGGCTTTAGCAGGAAAACTCATGGGTTACAGGTTTGGGGGGGCAGTGAGCTACACAGATTTACATAAACTTGAATCCAAAGCCATCATCAGTTCAAAACTTTACATTGCAAGAAATCTTTGAAACAATCAGAGTTGAGAAGGAAATTTGCTATAATGTAACAATACCAGGGTTCAGACCTCACAAGCAACCCACAAGGTAATTGCAAAGTTGGATCTTTCCATCTTAGCAACTTGGTCCCATGCGACTTCCATTTTTTCTCCAAATTAAAGAAATACCGTACTTCCGTGGGCTATTTGAAACAATGAAGAGGTAAAAAGTACTATTAGACCAGACACGTCAAACTCGTGATGTCACATGACGTTGTGCAACATATCGCAACTTTTTCCCTATTGCCGGCAATGGGGTGGGTGCAGTTTCAGCGTGATGTATCCGGCCCACAGGACGGCAGTTTGACATACCTGTATTAGGAAGACAGGTTTTGAACTGTATATTCTGAATTGCACGGATTCACAGCACAGGATCAGGATTAAAAAACTTCAAGTTAAAAAAGTTACAAAGAATAGTAAAAACAAATTAGGAAAGAAATCACATTGAGAATATTTGTCTGACAAGAATTAAATATATAAAGGTGTAAGTCTTCAACTTACAACAGTTCATTTAGTGACCATTTGAAGATACAATGACACTGAAAAAAATGACATGACCATTTTTCACACGACCATTGCAGCATCTTCATGGTCATGTGATCAAAATTCAGCTGCTTGGCAACTGACTCATATTTATGATGGTTGCCATGTCCCAGGGTGATTATCTTCTATGACCATCTGACAAACAAAGTCAGTGGGTAAATAGTGATTTTGCAGTAATTCTCTTAACAATGGTGGCAAGAAAAGTAATAAAATGGGGCAAAACTCACTTAACAAATGTCTCACTTAGCAACAGAAATTTTGGACTCAATTATGGTTGTAAGTTGAGGACTACCTCTAGGCAGTAGCACCTGAAGTAACAGAATGTACATAACAGAATATAACCGAAAAACCACTAAATTGGAAGGGATATTGGAGGCCTTCTAGTCCAATCCCTTGCTCAAGCAGGAGATCCTATACCATTTCAGTCAAAAGGCTGTCCAGTGTTGGAGCATCCATTACTTCTGGAGGCAAGATATTCCACTGGTTAATTGTTTCCACTATCAGGAAAAATTTTCTTAGTTCTAGGTTGGTTCGCTCCTTGATTAGCTTCCATTCATTGCTTTTGTTTTGGAGAATAGATCTTCCTTGTGACAGCCCCTCAAATATTGGAAAACTGCTGTCATTGTCATCCCTAGTCCTTCTTTTCACTAGATTAGACATACCCAATTCCTACATTCTTCATATGTTTTGGTCTCCAGCCCCTTGATCACCTTTTGCTCTTCTCTGCACTCTTTCTAGTGCCTCAACATTTTTTTTATATCATGGTGACCAAAACTGTATGTAATATTCCAAGAGTGGTCTTACCAGGGCATTATATTTCATATGATCTTGATTTTATCCCTCTATTAATGTAGCCTCTGACTGCTCTGGCTTTTTTTGCAGCTGCAGAACGCTGCTCGCTCATATTTAAGTGGTTGTGCACTAAGCCAGGTACCACCTATTCTGTACCTGTGCAACATACTGAATGATAAATTTCATTAAATTCAAGACTGACATACTGCGATATATGAAGGATAAAATTTGATTCATACCTTTCACATGTCTCAGTTAATTTACAGATTATGTCCACGTTTGAATTCAAATGTTTTTTGTATAAAAATGGAGTATTTTATAAATAGTATTAGTATTTTTATCTATAATTTTAATAAAGTATTAATTTTATTTTTACTTTATAGGTTGTGTTTACTGGTGAAAATATTCCTGTTCATCCTCATGTTTATAGCAATGGACATATCTGTTTATCTATTCTAACAGAAGACTGGTCTCCAGCTCTTTCAGTGCAATCAGTTTGTCTTAGCATTATCAGTATGCTTTCAAGCTGCAAAGAAAAGGTATAAATTTAGAGATAATGTCATTATAAGTTTAATGATAGTAGAATGTCCCACTCTGAACCAATTATGTTTCTTTTTCTCTTTAATGACATTTAGTGGACCCCTAAAATAGCTACATTGTTAAACAATACACTTTAAAAATGCATAAGGGTTAATTTATATAACTGCAATGCAAACTAGTTAAGTAACAACTAACCTTTTTTTTCTTTCCAACCTTTGGAGACTAAGAAACAATAATTATCTTCAAAAGAAAGGTCATTACCTAGTTTCACTGAAATTAGTGTGAATTCCTGCTTCATTTTGCCACATTTTGTAATTCACATTGAATTGTTATTTCAAGAAATCCTGAAAAGTTCATTGGAAAGCTTAAGAATGTGACTGGCTGATAATGGGTATTCAGTGAGATATTTGTATACTTAGTGTGCTTGATATTAATAACATTTTGAATGCTATCTCTAAAGCAAATTAGAGATATTTAAAAATCCTGTAATGATTTTCTGTCTAAAATAAAATTCAGCTTTTAGCAAAGCACACTTGGGCATCAGTGAAATTTTCCTGGCTCTTTGTATAGTTGCAGATCATTTGGTATATGTTGCAATGTTATATCTAAATTGTGTCTCTCCTAGATTGAGACTATTCTTGTTTGGCTTAAAAAGAACAAATATAAAAACACATTCGGGCAATATAGCAATCCTTCTGACATACTACTCATACTTGGTATCTTTTACTAAAAATACATTATAAATACTAGATGGTTCATACACAGAATACAGTTGGAAGAACTTCTTCCGATATATTTAAAGTGTGTGATGGAGAAGGAGTAAGAGGAAAGATTCTGATTATTATTTCCTCTAGAAACTGCTATTTAAAGTTTGGCAGAGAAATATTTTCTCATATCACTTAGCCTACTTATGTATTATTCACTTCTTTCTTTCTTTATCCAGTTTATTTCTTGACACAACTTGAGGGTTTTTCCAAACCTGGATTGATTACATGCTAGTTTTGTCTGGTTTGTCCAGCCATGAGTAGAGAGATATTATATTTGCTTAAATATATGTGTCAGTACATCAGGAATTATAAAGTCACCTGAAGTATTAACAATTTATTCCCTGAGAGTTGACCAGTTTAAAGTATTGAAAATCAGGAATAAAATCTTAGAAAAGGAACTTATAAATGCCAGATTTTTTTCTCATTTCAATTAATGCATTTCTGAAATTTCCTTTGTCCCTTCCCTTTATTTGTTAGATGTATATCCTATTTTCAATTGAGCCACTGATGTGCAGTTTTGTATAATTGAAATAGGTTTATAATTTTATATAGTTTTACTTTATTGCAGAGAAGACCACCAGATAATTCATTTTATGTAAGAACATGTAACAAGAATCCAAAGAAAACAAAATGGTGGTATCATGGTAAGCACTTACTTTGAAAACAATATTCTAAATAATGAATAATTAGTATGCAATTTACAAAGCTTCTTGTATAATGCTTGAATGTTTAAGTTTCTTAATATTCACAAATAATACTACAAATGAGTCTACTAGTACATTACTTAGACTTGTCTTAATGAATTCAGGTGAGAGAGATCTATATCTTATAGGCATATGAAAATTTCAAATACAGTTCTTTTCCAAGAAATCTGCTAGGGAATGAAGTATTGTCATTCTGAACTGCAGAAGCACTGAAAACAGGCTTTCCTATATGTAACGCAGATGTTCAGCTTTAAGGATTTTACTTACCGTATATTGAGAATAGCCATTAATAAATGAGCCAGTTAGTACATTAAGTGTAAAGGAGTGCTTCATATCAGTAGAATGAAATAATGAATAACCTTACTGCTCGGTATAAAAATCTCTTGAATGAATAGATCATTAATAAAATAGAATTGAACTGAAGAAATACCGTATATACTTGACTATAAGCCGACTCGAGTATAAGCCGAGACCCCAATTTCACCCCCAAAAACTGGGAAAAGTTGTTGACTCAAGTATAAGCCGATCCGCCGTTCTGCAAGCCTCCGCCGCTGGCGGAGGCTGGATCCGCGCTCTGCAAGCCTCCGCCGCTGGCGGAGGCTGGATCCGCGCTCTGCAAGCCTCTGCCGCCAGCAGAGGCTCGATCCGCCATTTTGCAAGCCTGAATACACAGGAATACCCTGTGTGGCCGCGGCTCTCGGGGAAGCCCTGGCTGTCCGCTTCCTCGCTCCACGCTGCCATTCGGGGCCCGCGCGTTCCCCGGGCAAATCGCGGCGCCCAGCAGGCGAGGAAACACGCCCGCTCCAGTCGCCCCCCCTTCCCTCAGGAGACGCGAAGCAAGTGACCGCCCAGAGCTTACCGAGGACTTGCGCGCGGCCGAGGCTTCGGTGCTTCCAGGATCGCGCGCACCTCTCCCAAGCCGCCGCCGTCCGGAGACCTGCCGAAGTTTGGGGAGGTTTGGGGAGGTGCGCGCGCACCTCCCCAAACCTCCCCAAACGTCGGCAGGTCTCCGTTCCTCCGCGCAGACCTGCCGACGTTTGGGGAGGTTTGGGCGCCTCCCCAAACCTCCCCAAACGTCGGCAGGTCTCCGTTCCTCCTGCCGACGTTTGGGGAGGTTTGGGCACCTCCCCAAACCTCCCCAGGTCTCCGTTCCTCCGCGCAGACCTGCCGACGTTTGGGGAGGTTTGGGCGCCTCCCCAAACCTCCCCAGGTCTCCGTTCCTCCTGCCGACGTTTGGGGAGGTTTGGGCGCCTCCCCAAACCTCCCCAGGTCTCCGTTCCTCCGCGCAGACCTGCCGACGTTTGGGGAGGTTTGGGCGCCTCCCCAAACCTCCCCAGGTCTCCGTTCCTCCTGCCGACGTTTGGGGAGGTTTGGGCGCCTCCCCAAACCTCCCCAGGTCTCCGTTCCTCCGCGCAGACCTGCCGACGTTTGGGGAGGTTTGGGCGCCTCCCCAAACCTCCCCAGGTCTCCGTTCCTCCTGCCGACGTTTGGGGAGGTTTGGGCGCCTCCCCAAACCTCCCCAGGTCTCCGTTCCTCCGCGCAGACCTGCCGACGTTTGGGGAGGTTTGGGCGCCTCCCCAAACCTCCCCAGGTCTCCGTTCCTCCTGCCGACGTTTGGGGAGGTTTGGGCGCCTCCCCAAACCTCCCCAGGTCTCCGTTCCTCCTGCCGACGTTTGGGGAGGTTTGGGCGCCTCCCCAAACCTCCCCAGGTCTCCGTTCCTCCGCGCAGAACTGCCGACGTTTGGGGAGGTTTGGGCGCCTCCCCAAACCTCCCCAGGTCTCCGTTCCTCCTGCCGACGTTTGGGGAGGTTTGGGCGCCTCCCCAAACCTCCCCAGGTCTCCGTTCCTCCGCGCAGACCTGCCGACGTTTGGGGAGGTTTGGGCGCCTCCCCAAACCTCCCCAAACGTCGGCAGGTCTCCGTTCCTCCTGCCGACGTTTGGGGAGGTTTGGGCACCTCCCCAAACCTCCCCAGGTCTCCGTTCCTCCGCGCAGACCTGCCGACGTTTGGGGAGGTTTGGGCGCCTCCCCAAACCTCCCCAGGTCTCCGTTCCTCCTGCCGACGTTTGGGGAGGTTTGGGCGCCTCCCCAAACCTCCCCAGGTCTCCGTTCCTCCGCGCAGACCTGCCGACGTTTGGGGAGGTTTGGGCGCCTCCCCAAACCTCCCCAAACGTCGGCAGGTCTGCGCGGAGGAACGGAGACCTGCCGACGTTTGGGGAGGTTTGGGGAGGTGCGCGCGCACCTCCCCAAACCTCCCCAAACTTCGGCAGGTCTCCGGACGGCGGCGGCTTGGGAGAGGTGCGCGCGATCCTGGAAGCACCGAAGCCTCGGCCGCGCGCAAGTCCTCGGTAAGCTCCGGGCGGTCACTTGCTTCGCGTCTCCTGAGGGAAGGGGGGGCGACTGGAGCGGGCGTGTTTCCTCGCCTGCTGGGCGCCGCGATTTGCGTTCCTCCTGCCGACGTTTGGGGAGGTTTGGGCGCCTCCCCAAACCTCCCCAAACGTCGGCAGGTCTCCGTTCCTCCTGCCGACGTTTGGGGAGGTTTGGGCACCTCCCCAAACCTCCCCAGGTCTCCGTTCCTCCGCGCAGACCTGCCGACGTTTGGGGAGGTTTGGGCGCCTCCCCAAACCTCCCCAGGTCTCCGTTCCTCCTGCCGACGTTTGGGGAGGTTTGGGCGCCTCCCCAGGTCTCCGTTCCTCCGCGCAGACCTGCCGACGTTTGGGGAGGTTTGGGCGCCTCCCCAAACCTCCCCAAACGTCGGCAGGTCTCCGTTCCTCCTGCCGACATTTGGGGAGGTTTGGGGAGGCGCCCAAACCTCCCCAAACGTCGGCAGGTCTGCGCGGAGGAACGGAGACCTGGGGAGGTTTGGGGAGGCGCCCAAACCTCCCCAAACGTCGGCAGGAGGAACGGAGACCTGGGGAGGTTTGGGGAGGCGCCCAAACCTCCCCAAACGTCGGCAGGTCTGCGCGGAGGAACGGAGACCTGGGGAGGTTTGGGGAGGTGCCCAAACCTCCCCAAACGTCGGCAGGAGGAACGGAGACCTGCCGACGTTTGGGGAGGTTTGGGGAGGCGCCCAAACCTCCCCAAACGTCGGCAGGAGGAACGCAAATCGCGGCGCCCAGCAGGCGAGGAAACACGCCCGCTCCAGTCGCCCCCCCTTCCCTCAGGAGACGCGAAGCAAGTGACCGCCCGGAGCTTACCGAGGACTTGCGCGCGGCCGAGGCTTCGGTGCTTCCAGGATCGCGCGCACCTCTCCCAAGCCGCCGCCGTCCGGAGACCTGCCGAAGTTTGGGGAGGTTTGGGGAGGTGCGCGCGCACCTCCCCAAACCTCCCCAAACGTCGGCAGGTCTCCGTTCCTCCGCGCAGACCTGCCGACGTTTGGGGAGGTTTGGGCGCCTCCCCAAACCTCCCCAGGTCTCCGTTCCTCCTGCCGACGTTTGGGGAGGTTTGGGCGCCTCCCCAAACCTCCCCAGGTCTCCGTTCCTCCGCGCAGACCTGCCGACGTTTGGGGAGGTTTGGGCGCCTCCCCAAACCTCCCCAGGTCTCCGTTCCTCCTGCCGACGTTTGGGGAGGTTTGGGCGCCTCCCCAAACCTCCCCAAACGTCGGCAGGTCTCCGTTCCTCCTGCCGACGTTTGGGGAGGTTTGGGCGCCTCCCCAAACCTCCCCAGGTCTCCGTTCCTCCTGCCGACGTTTGGGGAGGTTTGGGCGCCTCCCCAAACCTCCCCAGGTCTCCGTTCCTCCGCGCAGACCTGCCGACGTTTGGGGAGGTTTGGGCGCCTCCCCAAACCTCCCCAGGTCTCCGTTCCTCCGCGCAGACCTGCCGACGTTTGGGGAGGTTTGGGGAGGCGCCCAAACCTCCCCAAACGTCGGCAGGTCTGCGCGGAGGAACGGAGACCTGGGGAGGTTTGGGGAGGCGCCCAAACCTCCCCAAACGTCGGCAGGAGGAACGGAGACCTGCCGACGTTTGGGGAGGTTTGGGGAGGCGCCCAAACCTCCCCAAACGTCGGCAGGTCTGCGCGGAGGAACGGAGACCTGGGGAGGTTTGGGGAGGCGCCCAAACCTCCCCAAACGTCGGCAGGAGGAACGGAGACCTGGGGAGGTTTGGGGAGGCGCCCAAACCTCCCCAAACGTCGGCAGGTCTGCGCGGAGGAACGGAGACCTGGGGAGGTTTGGGGAGGCGGCCAAACCTCCCCAAACGTCGGCAGGAGGAACGGAGACCTGCCGACGTTTGGGGAGGTTTGGGCGCCTCCCCAAACCTCCCCAAACGTCGGCAGGTCTGCGCGGAGGAACGGAGACCTGGGGAGGTTTGGGGAGGCGGCCAAACCTCCCCAAACGTCGGCAGGAGGAACGGAGACCTGCCGACGTTTGGGGAGGTTTGGGGAGGCGCCCAAACCTCCCCAAACGTCGGCAGGTCTGCGCGGAGGAACGGAGACCTGGGGAGGTTTGGGGAGGCGCCCAAACCTCCCCAAACGTCGGCAGGAGGAACGGAGACCTGGGGAGGTTTGGGGAGGCGCCCAAACCTCCCCAAACGTCGGCAGGTCTGCGCGGAGGAACGGAGACCTGGGGAGGTTTGGGGAGGCGGCCAAACCTCCCCAAACGTCGGCAGGAGGAACGGAGACCTGCCGACGTTTGGGGAGGTTTGGGGAGGCGGCCAAACCTCCCCAAACGTCGGCAGGTCTCCGTTCCTCCGCGCCCTGCCTGCCTGCTTCTTTCCGCTGTGGAAAGAAGCAGGCAGGCAGGGCGCGGAGGAACGGAGACCTGCCGATGTTTGGGGAGGTTTGGGGAGGTGCGCGCGCACCTCCCCAAACCTCCCCAAACTTCGGCAGGTCTCGGACGGCGGTGGCTTGGGAGAGGTGCGCGCGATCCCGGAAGCACCAAAGCCTCGGCCGCGCACAAGTCCTCGGTAAGTTTTTTTGTTGACTGGAGTATAAGCCGAAGTGGAATTTTTCAGCCCAAAAAGTGGGCTGAAAAATTCGGCTTATACTCAAGTATATACGGTAGGTTGCCAAAGCTAGCATAAAATAAAATGCAATGAATAGTTTAAAATATAACAATTTCTTTATTCTGCATGGAAATATCAAGACAAAATAGTATAGAGGATTTTTCTACCACTTCTCATCCTCTAAACCCTTCATGATGTGAAGATACTTGCACAGCAACAGATTTTTTTTCCCAAATTTTTCACGGTTTCTGAGACTTGGGGCTTTTTGTATATTTGCATTTTTGTTTGAAAGATGCACTATTTTACTGAATAGGCAGTTGAGCATTGTCAGATTAGTGTGAATAAAACAAGGCAATTCAATGGTTCAAAATTACATTGTCTTCTCCAGAATTTATAATTTTTAAACCTTATTTAATTTATTGAAGTGGTACTGTTAGGGGCTATTCCAGATAAAGATCTTCATAAGTTTTAAAGAATGTACATGTGCACAATATAATATTTTACATTTTGTTTTTCTTTAAAGATGACACTTGTTGACACCATCATTCTATGATTCTCCTAACAGAAGATAATCCTACTGAGAAAATGAGCACTTTGATCATTCAGTCTTTGAACTTTAACCTTCTGACTGGAAATGATAAATAGGCGATGAAGACTACTTCCTTTGACTGAATTTTTACTAGTATGCATTCTGGGCGCATGTTTATCGCTGGTTCACACCATGCTACTGACATGCCTTTCGTAGTCATACAACGTTAATGCTGGAAAATGTCATTCAATTTTAACATTCGGAAGAATTCCAGGTCTTCATGTATTGTGCAATAATATGAATTTCTTGGTGGTTTTGGTATATCCATTGCCGCAAAAGATTGTTTCAGGAAACATATGCTTTCCAAACAATAGTTTAGATGCATGATAGGGCCTATGAAAGGTTTTAAGTATATTAGGATGATAAGTAACCTATCTTTTACTTTGAAAGCCACCTAATTTGTTTAGATATGGATTCTGTGCACTGTGATCACACAACTAGCAGCATAAGTTAAAACATGCTTAACTAAGAAATTAGTAAGATCATTGCATATTTACTGAACTGTCAGTGTCTTGACAAGCAAGTTTTTTCCAAGTTATGTCAGCAGAGAGGTACGTTCTATGGTAAATAAATATCTTTTGTTTTATATGTGTTATGTTTCTGAAGAAAGGTATGAATAAGGCAGAAATGGTTTAATCAAGGAAAACTTTGTTATGAAATAGAAACAGGTAGCAGTGATAAAACTGATTTGCTGCAGTCCATGATTGGGCTTGTTAATATGTATACTAGAGCTATATTCCTAGTAGATTGCACACTGTTATTTCATACTAGCCTTCAGCATGAGCTCTGTTGCCTACATAATATTTCATTTATTTATGTGTCTAGAAATTTTTGAGTTCACCATTTCTTTTGTGGTCTTCTATGTCATATTTGAATGTTACAAAACAATATTTTCACTGAAAAGCTATCAGAAGATATTTTCTTGTAAAATATTTCTTTATTAACATTTATCTTGTCTTTTAATTCTGTACCATAAAGGAAGAAATACATTTTGGACAGAGATGAACTGTTTTGACAAAATGTGGATCTTTTTATTTAAACTTAAGACAAATATATATAAATATATATATTTTTCTTACCTTACTTATCCCATACAGCCATAACACTTTTCCAGGTTTTCTTTAAAGATATGACAAAAACTAGAATTACCTTTTATACAGAAAAACAATTGTTAAACAATAGTGAATTGATCTTCACCTATATGTAATTTTATGATACTGGATCTAGGCTGTCTTTTTAGGAAGCAATGATGTGTCTTTTATAAACTTGCTACCTTTACACATATGCAAACTTTCTATTTCAATGCTCTTTTTAATGTTGCCTTATTGTTGCACTAAAAATCAAATCTAGTAGTCAATAAATGAATGTTTGAACTGCAGAGTAACTTTCTTACTTGATTTTTAAAGTAAGAATCATATAAGCAAAACCAATCTCCTAGGATTAGCTGAAAATACTCTAGTGTGTGTGGATTTTTTTTAACTGCTGCATTGAATCTTACAAGTTTTATAGATATGTATATACTACTATAGCTATATTTAAAATCAATATAATTGCTAAGCTCAGGGGTGGGAAGGAATGAAATGAAAGAAAAAGTGTTCTGTCCAGGCACTGAATTCCAAATTATTGTTAGAGCAATGTTACCTTTTTTGTTTTAAAGAAAATGATTGGCCTCTTAATCAAAAATAAGATACTGTGGGAAAACTTGTATATAGATGTTTATATTTTTCCATTGCATTATTAATGTTACTATAATAATTTTTGTTCAAACCAAAAATAATGTTGATGTTGAAATTTGTATTCCTCCTTGATTTTCTTCTTTTTCCATTTGTAAATTAAATTGTGAAAACATGTTAAGTGTATACATGAAGGGTACCACTGAATAGTTAAATGGAATCTTCATAGTTCCACAATTCACAAAAACTATGTATTCATTCATTTAAATAATGTCAATCTGTTCTGTAATTCATTAACAACCTCCATATGTCTAGAGGTTCAATTTCTCATCTTAAAGATTAATGCAACTGTTTCCATATAATATCTGATTTTTAAAGGTTGGTTACACAATCCATGCTTTAGTTTTGCATGTATTTTATTTTCCTATAGATTTCTCAGTTTGGATTAAATCAAAATTGCTCAACAAAATGCTACCTGGGTTGTTTTATACTATTTTTGGGGTATGGAGGCTGTTTAAATATGTAATAAGGATTTTAAACCAAAATAGTATCAATTGGATTTCCATAAACTTATGATCCCACACTAGAGCCTGGAGGCAGAGGAAGAAATCAAGGTTTGCTTTTTTCGCTTTACCCTTAAATTCTGTGTCACCTGAAAATCTGTTTTGGGAAATTATGGAGCTCACGGCAAAAGTATATGAAATAACAGAGTGAAAATGAAGGATTGACACAAACGACCATTCCATTTTTTTTTTGGGGGGGGGGGAAATGGTATCAATAAGATGTTCAGGATCTACTTTCTACTTAATCAGAGTTCAGTCTGCAATATATACATGGAAGATGCCCTTTTTTTCTGGAGGTTGCCCATCTTTATCAATTGCACTTGGTAGTATACATCACAGATTATTATTCATTTTATTTATGTGGTATTTTGCTTAGAACATGCAAGGCAACTTATATAGAGATGTTCCTTAATTTTATCCTGTTTATCAACCCGTGAGGTAGATTGAATTAAAGGAGAATGATTGGCTTAAACTCAATGAAATCCTTGGTTTCTTTAATGTTAATCACATCAATATCATTTTAAAATTTTATAGTCCACTTGTATGTTTTCTTCATTATTTATTTTTGGTATTTTAGGTTATCCTAATGTTATGAACAAATAAAGAACCACCTGTCTTAGTATCAGTTATTAGTTAAACCGTCTGTTTCCCACTTCATGGTAAAAAAAATGTCAGTTTATATTTTTCTGTTGTATGGTATGATGTTGGTGTATGAAAAGGACATTCTCTTATCTCCATGAGACATTTTCTCAGAAAGTCCAGATAGACAATATATTAAAAGTTGTGAAACAAACAGCTCAGCAATGCTGTTTTGATATTAATATCCTATATTTTTCAGTGAAGATAGATGCTGTGAATTAATTAAGTTTGCCTCAGTCTCATGATATCTTTAATTTCACTTTCTTCTAATCAGGCTTCTATTTAGGAAATTTGCCTCAATGTCTGTAGCAATAGCCAGCTATGATTGCATTTATTTTGCCAGACTCCTCTGTTGATAGCAATCTGAGGACTTCTATTTAGAACAGACCTTGACTGAATTATGTGTAGTGTGCTGTTTAATGCTGCAGTAGCACATAACATTTTTTATATAATTATACCTCATGTTTATTGTTATTAGATAAGCAAACATGAATCCATTTTCACTGTTGCTGCTGACTTGAATTGGATCGCAGATTGTCAGATGGAATACTTACCAAAACCCACTAAATGAAGCATATGAATTGTTTTAAAGTAGTTCCAAAACTTCATGTTCTGGCCCAAAACAAACCAACTTAAACTGATTATTGTGAAAATTATTTTAATTCTTTCATGAATTACTAAAAACTGGAACAGGGAAGATAAATTAGTTGTTAGATTTCATTAATATCTGCAATATTTGCAGTGAAGGATGAACAACTGGCGGGATAAAATAATATAATTGATGCTAGTAATTTATTAAAATGTGATAAAATTGCTTATATATTAAGTCATTCCTATTTCTCAGCATTTTCAAACCACCAGTTTTGTGTAGATGCAAATGACATGGAGCCAATTTTAGTATTCAGTACTGTGTCTTTCATGCTGTTTATAATGGATGGAAACTAATCAAGGAGAGAAGCAACCTAGAACTAAGGAGAAACTTCCTAACAGTTAGAACAAATAATCAGTGGAACAACCTGCCTCCAGAAGTGGTGAATGCTCCAACACTGGAAGTTTTAAGAAGAGACTGGACAGCCATTTGTCTGAAATGGTATAGAGTTTCCTGGCTGAGCAGGGGGTTGGACTAGATGACCTCCAAGGTACCTTCCAACTTCTTCATCATCATCATCATCATCATCATCATTATTATTATTATTATTATTATTATTATTATTATTATTATTATTATTATTATTATTATTATTTTTTCATGCCAATAAAAAAGGATGGGTGCACAGAGTAAAATTCAGTAGACATTTTTGCATTCAACTGCTAAACTGGAAAGGAGAAAAACGAGTGTGACTTGGGAGATAGTGGTACAGCACATATTCTCCTTTGAAGGAGAAGGATAACTAAGGAGGTAAATGGACTTAATATTTTTATATTCTTAAAATGCTTTTAAGGCTTAAACCAGACATGTCAAACTTGCGACATCATGTGATGTCACAGAATGTGTTTTGTCATTGCCAGCAATGGGGTGCGTGCAGCTTCCGGATGACGCGCCTGCCTGTGGGCTGGCAGTTGGCTTTAAACCATGAATTGTTTAAGGCTTTTAAGGAAATGGATGACACACATAATCTGCCTAAAGATGTCTAAAAGCAGCATCTAGCTGCACTTTATATGATTTCCTTTTATATCCATTTACTTTTTTAACTTGTTTATTGTGGATACTATAACTTTTTATTCAGTAGTATCAGGAAAGGCAGCCAATAGAAGCATCAATGTATCTTTGTAGATACATAGCTTAATTTGTATAAATGACATGACTTTTTAACATTTTTGGGAAAAAATAATATATGGCAATTTATCAAATGGAATCAATTGTATCTTAAATTTGTAGTACGTTGGTAGAAATCACTTGACTCATAGCGTGTACTTAGCAGTGCATAGTCCAAGTGTTGTGATTCAGGGTCAACCTGTGGGTTCGGCAGTTGGGTCGGACGACTCAGAGGAGGAGGGGGGGTGTTGAAGAGCTTGCTGATGATGGCTTTGACGCTCCGCAGAGCCCTCAGCCAGGTCCCTCCCACCTGGTCACGACGGAGACCCAGCTGTGTGAGCCTGACAGCGTGGATGAAGATGACCCACAGCTGGCCCTGTTCAAGGACACCCGACGCAGGAGGCAATCAATCAGGAGTAAACAGAGGAAGGCAATGGGGCACCTCGGAAGGAGGCAGAGAGAGGCCACGCCCTGAACTGTATTTAAGGGGAATGTGTGGGAGGGCTGGTTTGCTGAAGGCAACTGCTTGGATAGTTCCTGTTTCATAGCTCCTGTTTCATGGTTGGTGTCTTGCTCTGTTTTATGTTAATAAATTTGGCAGGCTTTATTCCAGCCTCTTGCCGTTTGTAAAGGGGTTGTCCCTGCCTTTTCTGCAGGGCCGGTAGGCTGGTACAGAACACCAGGAAGGCTTTTCCAAATTTGTCTTATGCACCACTTGTGCCATTCTGAGAGCAGAATATTCTTATGGAATATGCATACCTTAATCAGCTGATGGTTGGATGACTGCAATATACTTTATATGAGGCTGTTCTGCAAGCTACTTTAGAACGGTCCAAAATACAGTGGGGCAAATTGGTATGGGTGCACCATTGGATACCCATGTCATACTTTCTGAGCTGCATTGGTTACCAGTGAGCTTTCAAGTAAGTTCAATGTCCTGTTGGTCATCTATAAAGCCTTTGTGGTACAGGGTCTAGATATTTGTAGTACCATCTCTAGCCTATTATTTCTGGCTGCCTTAAAATAAATATATCAGGATCAGCATGTTTGGGGCTTCCATCAATTAAAGAGTGCCATCTTAGGGGACACATGAAGTATGCTTTCATTGTTGCTGCCCTTGGAATGGTATCCCCCCCACTAAAAAAAATCCTAATGACCCTAACCTTGCTGACTTTTAGGAAGACATTTAAGAGCTGGCAATTCCCATCGGTTGGAAAGGATTATATTTGGTCTTGCTAATTTCCAGGCAAATTATTTTTCCTCGGTTTGGTCATTTTTGATGTTTAATGTTTGGTTTTTACTGTTTTGAACCATTGCAAGCTGTCCAGAATCATTGAGTGAGTGGTCTTAGATATTGACTAAATAAATAAATTAAATAAATATCCCTGCAGAATATACAGACTGCTTGTTACACAATTGCAAAACAGTAAGTCTGAGCTTTGCATAAAAGCAACTGAAAGCTCCACAGACTGTTGATGGAGGCAGACAAATGTTTCATGTCAACAATTAAGTAATAAGTCATTTGTGGAGAGAAAGATATGAGATATTTCATCTGATATTTCAGTCAGTAGTGAGGAAAGATGGTGAGAGAATGCCAACAGCTCTGCTAACTGTGGACCAGGCGATAGCAGAGAAGTGTCAGGCAGGGAAAGGCTGCTAAATTGCTTGCTAGTTGCTTGCCTGAAAACATGCATCTAGCAATAAATTCCAAATGGGAAGCCCAACTGGAGAAATTGCAGCAGTCAACAACATGGTAAATAGAGGGTGGTAGCAAAGGAAGAGAAGGTGCCCATGTTCCACTCTCTCTAACTTAAACACTTGCAACAGCAGTCCAACGGTGATGTTAACTTACTAAGAGCTGTGCTTACATGACAATAAGAAACAACTTTATCTCTACAGAAATAGAGCACAACAATGATGAAAACTGTAAACTTGAATGCATTTGGGTCAGTATAAAAGGGGGAAAAAGACATTGCCATAGGTGTATACTATAGGCTGCCCAACCAAGCAGAGGAAATAGATGAACTTTTTGCTAGTCAGCTAACTAAGGTATGTAGGAAGCACATCACAATAGTAATAGGGGACTTTAATTACCCTGATATCAACTGGGAGACAAACTGCACCAAGTGGAAGATCAAACAGATTCCTGACAAACCTAGCAGACAACTTTCTCTCCCAAAAAGTAGAGAAGGGAACTAGGGGATTAGCCATATTGGATTTAATTCTCACTAACAGAGATGAAATGATAGGTGTCAAAGCCACAGGAACCTTGGGGGGATGTGATCATGCAATACTGGAATTCAACATTCTGGAAGCACAAGCAATAGAAAACAGTCAAACTAGACTTTAAAAGAGCAAATTTCAATAAACAGAGAGACCTTGGGAAGAATTCCATGGATGAGAATCCTAAAGGGGAAAACAATTCAAGAAGCTTGGGAAATTTTGAAAAGTGAGATAATAAAGGCCCAGTCTAGCACAATACCAACAAAGAAGAAAAATAACAGCTCTCAAAAGAAACCAGCATGGGTGCATAAAGAACTCTCTGATAAATTGAAAGATAAAAAGGACAAGTATAAGAAGTGGAAAGAGGGGCACATAACTAAGGCTGAATATCAGCAAATAGCCCGTGCCTGCAAAGATGAAGTGAGGGTTGAAATGATGCCCAAAAGTGCAAGAAAAGATCAGATAAGTTACCTGGCATTGGGGGCAGGGTGAGTGGGTGGAAGAATGCTGATAGAAAATCCAGTACTGAAATGCGCTTGTTTATGATTTAGTACCAATAAAAGCAGAAAAAATTGTCTTGTACTCCTTCAGCTTTATAACATCCAAATAAAAGTATTGTTAAAGGGAACCCCTAGCAGAAGGATTAAAGAATGAAAAATTAGACTATTTCAGAATGTATGTTGTCATTATTGACAGGTAAGGCGTGTCATGTTGTGCCGGTTTGCCGATTTCCACTGCCACAGCAGCTAAAAGTAAAAAAGCAGCAGAATTTTAAAAAATTACAATATCACATGCCAGCAAGGTGTAACACTTGTTAAAAGAGAAGTGTCTTTTCTCCATCCTGGGATTGAATTCAGAGGACGGCGGTGCCTTCAGCTGCCACCGGGGGGCGCGAAACACCACTCGGGGTTTGGGACTGGGAGGCGCTGGGGAAGGTGATGCGGAGGCGGCCCTTCGCACGGTCAGAACGGGGGGGGGGCGGTCAGCAGCGGTAGCAGTCCCGCATAGAGACGCTCTAACCTAGGCCGAATGGGCTAGGCCCCGGCCAGAAGTCGGAGAGCGGGCCGCCTCGGCTTCGGCGCCTTATCGTGGCGTATAGCGAGAGTGGGTGGGTGGAGAAGCGGTGGGTTGGAGCCGACCTCCAAGGCGGGGGTCCCTTCTTGTTACTATTCGCCGATTTTGACGACGTCACCAAAGTGTCCCGGGAACCAGGTAACCTTGGCCGTACGGCCCGTTGCGGGACCGGGGTGGCGCGAGGACGGCTGGAGCGGACTCCTCCACAGCAGCCGCCCTGGCCTTGGACAGCCGCTGGAGATGTTGCCGCGGGGCAGAAAAGAGCTGCCTCCTACGGCCGGTAGAGAGGAATCGAGCTGCGCAAATCGAGCCCCGCTTGTTTTGCTCCTCACAGAATAACAAGAGTTGGAAGGGACCCTGGAGGTCTTCTAGTCCAACCTCCAACCCCATACTATTCCAGACCAGGGGTTGTCCAGTCTCATTAAAAAAACAAAGCCTCCAGTGGTATCTTCTGAAGACAATCTCGTTCGGCTGAGAGACGGGACGGCGGGGAGCCTCTCGTCGTCCCTTCGAGAGCCGCTTATCCGATAGGGCAGGGAGCGCCCAGGTTGGGAGCCTCGCAGTGATCCTGAAAAGATCAGTTCAAACGATGAGGGGATGTTCAGGAAACATGGCAAGGACGTGTGTGTGTGTGTGTGTGTGTGTGTGTGTGTGTGTGTGTGTGTGTGTGTATAGAGAGAGATCTTCCCAAGGACTTTGTGTGTGTGTGTGTGTGTGTGTACACACACACATATACATATACATATACATATACACATACACATACCCATACCTATACCTATACATATACCTATACCTATACCTATACCTATACCTATACCTATACACACACACACACACACACACACACACACACACACACACACACATATATATATATATATATATATATATATATATATATATATATATATATATATATATATATATATATATATATATATGTATATACATACACACACATATACATACACATACATATAGACATATATATACACACACATATATATACACATACACACACACACACACACACACACACACACACATCTTCCCATGTAACTTAATGGATGTCCCATTTGACTTAGTTAGCTCTCATTTTGCTTAATAAAGCTTATTTCTGAAATGTATAACGTAAGTAATGTTTTTGAACAAAAATATACCCACGTAGTTAATCCTTCAAAACCTGAAAAATTCTGATATTAACATTGTACCAAAAGTAGAACTAAAACAGCATATTTTCATTGTACTGGTTTCATGCCTACTAATATTGTTCCCAACACCTTCCTGTCTTAATTGTTCTCTTGTTTGGTCTTTCATAAAGAACATTTCAATGATGAAGGCAAAACTATGTTCAATCTCTGTATAATTAGTTTGGAAGCTAGTTACTTGAATAAATTTTAGACTAAATGAAAATTACACATGCTATAAATAACTACAACTAAATATGCTTTCTTGAATTATTTAATAAATATATATTAAATTTAGATTTTAACATTCTTTTCAAGATGTCTGGGCAGGCCCTATGTTTAAGATGGTCTGTTCCTTCACTATGATCTGGTTAAGACACTGAGATATGATTAGATACTCAATGTCAACCATTAGTTTCGTGGCTGAATGGAATGCTGAGCCCATCAGTTAGACCAGGGGTATCAAACTGCCGGCCTGCGGGGTGGTTTCATCATACTGAAGCTGCGCACACCCCATTGCCGGCAATGCAAAAAGAGTCGTGATACGTCAGAACATGTCATGTGACATGGTGAGTTTGACACCCTTGAGTTAGATTAACTGCTGAATCTTATGAAAGTTTATTTAGATGTAGCAGATATTTAGATTCAGTAGAGCAGGGGTGTCAAACTCAATTTCATTGAGTGCCGCATCAGCATTGTGGTTGCCCTCAGGGGGCCGGGTGGGTATGGCCAGGGTGGGCATGGTCTACTGGGTGGGCGTGGGTAGAGTGCGTATGGCCTACTGGGTGGGCGTGGCCAACTCTACATCGTTCGCATCAAGGGTGCCTATGGGGGCCTGGGCAGGAGTGGGACAGATCTGAGGGTCTCTGGCAGAAGGAGGGTCTCTGGGCCAGGGCCAAGGCAGTGGGGACTGTTCCCTCACTGTTTCCAGGATGGCTTCGTGGGCCACATGAAATCACTTCGCGGGCCGGATCCGGCCCCCGGGCCTTGTGTTTGACATGTCTGCAGTAGAGCATGGGTGGCAGCTTTAAGACTTGTGGATTTCAACTCTCAGAGATTTCCTAGCCAGCAAGTCTTACAGTTGCCAAGATTGTCCAACCTTGGCAATGTTAAGACTTGCTGGTACTGCAAGAATAGAGTACTATGTTCCTAATCAATGATATTGAGAAAAACCAAATAATAAATAAATTATTATGCCAGTCACACATTTCAGTTTGGCTTGATGGTATTTGGGAAAGTGATTGGTTTGCATTTACACAGTGTATTTATGAGGGTTGAATGAAAAATAATGTTTGTAGTGTTATAAGTCATCAATACATGGCATTGCTAACACTCAAAACTCTGATATCTTCTTTAGCATTTGTTCTTTATTTTAACTGATGGGAAGTTGTTATAAGAAAATGTTGGTGTTTCTGTTATTTTGTGATATAGAACCCTGCAGTGAGTGCACATTGGTGCACTTTAAATCACATGTTATAACTTTTTTTTCTGGCAAAGGGAAGAAATTCACCACCAAAAGTAACTTGTTTATAGAATTGATTGAATCAGTATGAATAGTGGGGATTGCTGGCCCAAAAATATAAAGTTGGTGAACCAGAAAAAGTTGATTTGGGTGATCAAGAATGAAGAAGATAATATCTAACAGCAGCCAATGAGTTTCACAAGAGAAGAATTGATGAAGTGATTAAAGACAATTGATGGATAACTTAAAGGGAAACTGCTATCAAGCAGAAATGTGTGGGCCACATTATTGATGTCTTGTGTAAGATAGGATTTTAGCATGTTGACTGCAGAGATGAAAACTTCAGGAACTGAAATTTGTTAGCAGTTTTTGCCACCTTAGGAGAATGAAAGTGAAGAATCTCTTGACATCATGATGACAACACAGTAGCTCATCATTATGATCCGGAAATAAAACAGTCACAAAATAATGTCACTAAAATACCCTCTATCTTAATGTAAACACCTCATATTGTATCAGTCAATGTTCATTATATTTAGTTTGACAATATAAACTTTCCTTTTTAGCCTACTTAACATCTTCTGGAGTAGCCTCCTGAGTGAATGAGATTATCTCCAGGTTTAACATTTAGAGATTTTGTAAATTTAGATCTGAATGTTCTAAGTCAGAGGTCCCCAACCTTTTGGGCATGGAGAGAGGTTTTTCTGCAGACAGAAGGGTGTGTGGTTTTGTGTGCTGCCTGCATCCTGAACTGGTTGCTGGCATGCCGCGGCCCGGTACTGGTCCATGGACCAGGGATGGGGACCTCTGTTTTAAGTTAGTGGTGCTTTCTGGATATGATATTTTATGATTCAAAGGTAGGAAATAGAAGCAATTGATTCTGATGTTTCTGTTATGTCTGTTAAATATAGATATACATTTAAATATAGATATACATTTCTGTTTTTACAGGCAGTATTATTCCAACAGTGAAATTGAATGGTCTTGCTATGGAAAGACAGGAGCCTGCTGTCTCTGTACCATTAAATCAAAAGCCAGTCCCACTTCGAGAGCAAATTATATTTTTTGTGGCATGTATGATCGGAGGTTTGTGCATTTTATAATTATTATAGGTCCAATAGCATTTTAAAACACCAGCAGATTTTAAGTTTTTAATTTGTGTATGCTGCATTTCATTATTTGATACTTTATCTACTTCAGGTATGCTTTAGTTTCTGAATTTTCTTTTCCTTCACAGTGAGAGAAAGCATGTGGAAAATTAGCAGGAAATGAAACAGTTTCCCCATCTCGGTAGTATATATCACATTGTTTGGTTTACAAATGTTGTTACTTGATATCATTTGGTTTATTATTATTTTTTTTAAAAAACTCTTCATTTCACATTTTACAAATCCTTCTGTTGAAGACATAAGTGGAAATAGATGGGTTATAGTCACTGTGTATGAATAGAACATGGCTTTCCAACCGGTGGTACGCGTACCACTAGTGGCTGGTGGTACATGGCGTTGCCTTCCTCCCCCCTGCCTCCCCCACCTCCCCCCTGCCTCCTCCCCACCCCCCAACCCCCATGCACATAAGAATCAGTTCAAGACCTGTGAATATCTGCTTACACCCAAAGAAGTAGAAACTCAGTATAGCTTGAGGAAATGATATGGGAGGCTCATGAAAGTGCTGTCATAAAGCTTGTGCTCATGGTTTCTATTTGCCTAGAATAACATGAAAGTCAATCTGTGGGGAAAAGCTTTGAAAACAATGGTTATTTATCCATGCAAGAAGTGAAGTTTACAGGATCAATTGTCACTCTATTGATTATGTTTAGAAAATAGTGTAACTTAAAATAATTTTATTGGCCATCAGAGGGCAGTATAAATTTATTATTTGTTTTTAGCTTCAACTACAGAAGCTAGGATATTTTTCAGCAGACGATTCTTTACACTCTTTTTAGACTGCATTATCCTGTTCCATATTATGTTTTTAAAAAGGGATTAAATTTTTAACTCTGACTATTATAACATTTTGTAACAGCTTCTTATTTTGAAAGGCATGTTGAGTTTATGCTAGATGTCAGAAAAGCTAAAGAACACAGCATATGGCCTATTTACCACAGAAGTATTTTTAACCTATGACATTATTTCTTGCAAAATGCCTGTTTAGTACCATACCTATACAATTATTTCTTTTCTTTCTCTCCTCCTTCAATGCTCTCTCATTTCTCAACATATTTCACACACACTGAAAGTCTGTGGCTGAACAGTACATCGTGGTCATTTCCCCCAAATCCTTGCAACAATTTAATTCTAGTCTATAAAATAGTAGATTCTGTTGACCTGCATTCAGAGAGTAGGAAGGTTAAATTAGAAGGCATCTAAAACCAGGAACTGGGGAAATACTTCCATTATGAGGACAAGCCTGCAGGAGAAAGTGGGGTCAGGGTTTGATACCTGGAATCTTAACCAAACTGGGTTTTAGACAAAACACAGAATAACTTTGAATCCAGAGAAGATTTCCCCAAGCTAATATCCTCTTTAGTTAACGAAAGCATTCTCTGGATTTTCCCTACCAATGTATCAGTAGCTAGAGCGGCTTGTGAATTTTTGGATTTTAAGTTCAGCACATTTGAAAGGTATCAAGTTCAAGAAAATTGAGATCAGTGCTTTTTAATGAGGTAGTGTTTGGTCAGTGAAGCCCCTGGGAGGGTAACTCTTTAGAGTAAAATGCAGCAGCCCAGTTGTTATCAGGTAGGGTCCACTGCTATAGAATAATGGCTATTTTATTGTTGCTATACAGTACTGGCTTTCAATAGATGTCCAGGTTCAATTCAATAGTATTTGTTATCATCTTTAAAGCCCTATACAGATAGTCCTCATTTAATGACTGCCCTGTTTAGTGATCATTTGAAGTTACAGTGGACCTGAGAAAGTAATTTTACAACTGGTCTACCCACTTATGACATTTATAGCATTCTGCAGTCATGTGATCATCAGCTGGCTTCTGACAAGCAGAGTCAATGTAGAAGCCAGCAGTAAAATTGAAAATCATGGTCACACAATGTCTTGCTTAATAGCTAGGTGATTCGCTTAACACCTAGGAAAGGTATAAGTTTTGCAGTCATGTAATCTCACTTAACAAGTGTTAGTGACAGTATTACCAGTCCCAATTGTGGTTGCTAAGAGAGAGTGCTGGCAAGTTTGATTGCCTTGTTCAGAATAAATCTGCCCATCCTGTTAGTTCATCCAAAGCATGAGTGTCAAACTTGCCATGTCACGTGACATGTCGCGACGTGTTGCGACTCTTTTTGCATTGCCGGAAATAGGGTGGGCGCTGCTTCGGTATGATGAAACTGGCCCATGGGCCGGCAGTTTGACACCCCTGATCTAAAGAGAGCTTATGAGAGTTTTGGCCCATTAATAGGTAAAAAGTACAAAGATTAGAATCCATGCTTTCTTGATACTACAGAATTGTTTGGGTCCCTTGCTCCTGGATTTCAGGAATAATCTCAAAGCCTTTCTTTTTAACCCAACCTTCAAAGCTGAAACCTAGTTGTTTATGTTGGCTGCCATCTTATATATACAAAGGAGAAGCTTGCTTAAATGTGGGATGGGTGATATAATGTGAGGCTTTGTTTTTAAGGCTGTTAGTTTATATTGCCCTTGCAATCTTGCAGTTGGGGCAAATTCATAAGAATTCCCAGCCAGAATACTGGGAACTGTGTTCTCATAACATCTTAGGATAGTATGTTGGGGAAGTACTGTAAATGTGAAGTTAAGTAAAGAATAATGGTTGATTTTAAGATTTGTACTCTTTATAAGTAAATCTAAGGACTAGCCCTGAATTTACACAATTTATGTTCTCTCTTCTTAAAAAGAGTATCTTCTTTGTGAAAAATTTGCCTTAATGTCTTGGTTGTTATTCCAAAACTGAAAATACACTTGTGAATGAAGAATAGTATTTATATTTATTTATTCCCTCTTGCCTTGATTTTCTTTTTTCTCTCCATCTCTTTTCTTGCCTTTCCTGCAGGTAGATTTTAAAGTATAAACTTGGGATGAAGAATTGCCTAGGATTTTTTGATTTCAGACTTTTTTTCTTTGATTTATATAATGTTTTATAAACATTAGCAATATTGTTAAAAACCTGGCTCTTTGAGCTATCTGGTCTGGACTGAGGGGTTTTAATGTTTTTAAATTGTGATTTTAATTTTTTGGGGCTAGACTTAATTTAATTTTATTTTTATTTTATATTGTATTGTTTTTAAATTTTGCCTTGTAAACCGCTCTGAGTCCTTCGGGAGTAGGGCGGTATATAAACCGAATTAATAAATAAATAATAATAAATTATATTGCATATGTTAAAGTAAAT
The DNA here is from genome assembly GCF_964194415.1 of Vipera berus. Taxonomy (NCBI): domain Eukaryota; kingdom Metazoa; phylum Chordata; class Lepidosauria; order Squamata; family Viperidae; genus Vipera; species Vipera berus. The sequence continues at coordinate 183,489,839 of NC_138204.1, read as the reverse complement.
CAGAGATCCCCAACCTCTTGAGCACCTGGGACTGGTTCCGTGGAGAGAGGTTTTTCTGCGGACTGGTTTTGTGTGCTGCCTGCATTGCGCGGATGGGCCTTTGTTTGTGTGGACCAGTTGCTAGCATGCCGCGGCCTGGTACTGGTCCACGGACCAGGGGCTGGGGACTCCTGAAGTAAATTATTCTGTTACAATTTCTAAGCAGTGGAGTGAGGAGTAATCAGGCTTCAAGACTGCAGAAGTATAAAGCATGATAAAAAAATACATTAGTGGAGGAGATCTTATAATTGGCCATAAAGATTGAGTAGTCTCAGTGGGCATAGAATGTTGATATCGTTGCAGTTATATGTGTAAATAAATAAAGTTAACAACAACAAAAGTAGAACATGATTTAAGTACAATAACCCTTTTTTTCCAGGACATTTTGTCCTTTCAGTGAATATAGTACTTTTTATATCTAGATCATTAAGTATTATGTGTAATCAAAACAAACCCTCTGCTAAACCTTTTGACTCTACAATTTAACTTTTTCTCATGAAAAGTTTGGGTTTTCTTATGCTTACCATTGTTCATGCTAATTTTTAAGCATTATGTAATAGGGAAATATTCATCTTAATAAGTTGTCCAGAGTAGCCTGATGTATATAACATCAATAGGGATAAATATAATGCTAAATTAAAGGGTTGAAATACCTTGTTTTCTTTCCTTACGTAGTCAGTATGGTGGCAAATACAGCATTATTTTCAGGTTACAAAGATGATACTGCAGTAAGATATACAGTATTTTTTATATTCTTCTGTAACAAAAATTTTGAAGTATTTAGAAAATTGTCTTTCTAACCACTCAGCATGGTGGGTTATCGAGTTCATGGAAAAGTTTATGTGCTGAAATAGATAATAGAGTTGAATAATCTAAGACATAGATTCTGCCTTTTTTTAGTTTGCAAAAGCAACTTTTTAATTTCTTGCCTACTTCCGATCCCAATTGCCATCATACCTCAAGGACTAGCTCTATAAGAAGTAATGCCTTCTTTCCAAAAAGTATTACATGCAGGAAATCTGAATTCAAATTGCATTTGCATAATTGTAATACAACTACATAATGCATTGAAATGTGTTAATTTACTTGATAGTAGGGTAAGTTTGTATTGTCCTCTATCTCAGGTATGAGAATATACCTCTTTTCCTTGTAAGTTTTTGTCAGCTTATGAAAGCTATATTTACATTATATGGATAGGATGCTTCTTAAATATATCCTAACTAGTAAGTCCAAAATTAATATAGTATGACATGATGTCATTAAATATTATTTCAGACTCTGAGAAAATGTTCATGAATTCTAGAGCAACTTTGGGAGTCTTGTTCAAACTTTTTACATAATATTAATCTTGTTAATTTATGGAAAGGATTAATAGTTCATTTAAAATATACATAGTCCTCAGTTTACAACTACAATTGAGCCTGAAATTTCTGTTAAGCAAGACAGTTGTTAAGTGAATTTTGTCCCATTTTACAACTTTTCTTGCCACAGTTGTTAAGTGAATCACTACAGTTGTTAATTTAGTAACATGGCTGTTAAACGAATCTGGCTTACCCATTAACTTTTCTTTTCAGAAGGCCACAAAAGGTGATCACATGGTCCCGGAACACTGCAACTGTCATAAATATGATTCATTTGCCAAGTGTCTGAATTTTGATCATGTGTCCATGGGATGTTGCAATGGTCAAAAGTGGAGAGGTTTTGCCTGCATACAAAGTTCTTTTAGATTCCAGGTAATGTGTGGTGTAGAAATTGCTGTCACATGGGTAAATATGTTTTAGAATTGTAATCTTCCTATAACTATGGCAGAATCCATCCAGAATGTTTTCAGGAGGAGTAGGTCTTGCTTTTCTTCCATACACATACTCTCAAATACTGCTTTGGGGTTCCTTCAGCTCTGGAACAAATTTTGAGAATGCAGAGGGAGGACATCAAAAGGAAGACTTGGGAGATGGATGTACTTGTATAACATAGGATTCTACCACTATATTTTGTTCATAATAGAGGCAATCCTCTTCCTCCTTTTCTTCCTCCTCCTCCTCCTCACCTCTTCCTCTTGCAGTCACACCATACCCATGTTGTCTAGACTCTGAAATGCATTTTTCCAGGATAGAACATGTTTGGATTTTTCTGGTTAATTTAATCAGAAAAACCTCTTAAAGTTATTTTAAACCTGTAGGTTAATACTTCTCCTTTTTACTTCAGCTTTAGTCTTTTAAAAGGCAGAGTTTGTTTAAAAAAATTGAAGAAGGATCACATAAATTGACTTTGTTCTATATAGTATACCAAACTGTATTGTGCCATTGATCAGCTATAGATGGATGTGAATTCTATAGGAAACAGGGGTCACTAGTTGACATGGGCAGCTATAGAAATCAAATAATAAATAAAATAAAATAAAACACAATTTCTGCTAAGTGAATTTCATTTCTGGTTTTTTTTTAATTGTTACTTTATGGCCTTTGTTTTACAATCAAAATTAATAATCAAACAAGCTGGATCTACTGAAAACCTTTCTAAATTCTTCCATAGCAGCAACTGCGATCACAAAACTGATCTCAGCTCCATGATTGTGCCTTGAGATCAAAATAAACAGTTAGATGCCTTTAATCTACTTTGTAAATATCCCTTAATGATGTCATTATATAACCAGATCAGAGAAGTGTTTAATAATACCATTGTTATTTGAAACAAAAAGGATCTTTTTTTTTACAAACAACACACACACACACACACACACAGATACATACCCATGCCGTGGGATATACGCCCAATGTGATAAACTGCATGGCTATGAAGGAGTCACCCTCTGTGCTATCAGACAGTCACAGTGTAAGAACTCTTCAGAATAGTATCAGAAAACACGTCTTCTCTCCGAGATGTCCAGTTCTCTTCAAAAGTTCTTCTCTGGATATTCCTGCAGGGGAATGTTAGGCACTTGACTCCAGCAAAAGGTCTTTTTCACTTGCAGGTACCTACTTGTAGAAAGACCTTCTAAAAAACCAAGAATTTGTTTCCCTCTTATTCAGGACATTGCTCTTCTGGCATTTTTAAAATATTTGGATGCTTTTTAAAGTTCTCCTACTATTTTAAAATAGCCCTAGTTTAGCAAACTGCCTCATTTAGCAGTTCTTCAGTTACGGTGGTGATGGAAAAGTAGCTTTAGAACCAATCCTTGCATTTACAACCTTCACAGGTCTGTAAAACAAAGGAAAGCTGAAGTAAGATCATAAGCAGAGTTGTGGTATCGGAGACCACTTTGTTTAATGACTGAGTTGCCGGTCCCAATTGTGGTCACTAAATGAGGACTATCTGTAATGTCATTTACTTAAGAGAACTCCCGTCATCGGATTGATTAAAAATGTTATAATTTTTTTTTAAAAAAAAAGAGTTTTCAGGACATTTGTATTATGTTTTATTTTGTCAATAAATGTTTTGCAGTAAAAATAGAGAATCTTTGATTGCCTCAGAAATAATGTGGTACAAACATGTTTATCCAGGAACTTAACAGGCAATTCAGAAAATGCTAAAGGAGGCAAACAGTGCACAGACCTAGCTTTATATTGCAAATTATAATATGCAAAGAAAATGGAATTAAATACAAGCAGTTCATACTGTTTTGAAATTTTACCCAGTTTGTTAGAAGGTTTGTATAAAAACATCTATTCTTCAAGGAATGTTGATCCCATAGAGGAATCTGAAAAAATATGGGAAATGCAATAGATTATTTAATAAAATAATACTTTACTTTTATGTATATTTAGTATACATGGAGAAGTTTTAAGGCATATTTAATATGCAATTAATATTTGGCTAGAAAGTATAGGATTGATTCAGCATGTGTGTTTCATATGACATCATATTCCATTAAAATTAAAATAAACATAAATTTTGTTGGCCTCTGTGGCAAACCAAAATTAGTTTTGTAATTGTCAACAGACCATAGCAATTTATTTAATTACAATGGCGCCTAATCACACCAACGTGAAGGCATATTATAAATCCCTTTTCAGATGCTAAAAACTAGTTGTAAACATTCTTCATTGCCTAAGAACTTTGTGCTGGATCATAGCTTAGAAACTGAGTTCCAGCTTATTATTTTTAGTTCTAAAATGGTCTCCTATTGGTGGTCTCCCAAAATAGTTGCCTATCTTGAGAATTTATTTTAAACCTTATTAAAATATTCACGAACCATATGCTAAATGCATTGGGACCTTTGAATCTTTCCCGGGCAAAACCCCTTTGATGAAATTTTCAATTATACTTGTAGATTTGCCATAGAAAAAAGTGATCATTATTGTCATTTCACTGCTTCATAAATGTTACATTAAGATAATGTGAGTAATGGCTTCAGGAGAGTCACAGTTCACTTATATATTAGTTCTCTTGGTAGTCACACAACCAGGCACTGTATAAATACAACATATAGGACATCCCAGTGCACATATTAAGGAGAGAGAGATGTTCCCTGATTATGGCCTCCAGCATGAGCCTAAAGCTTGGAAGAATAAACTTTTTTGATCCAGGTGACCAACTCAGATTGGATCCTGCACAAAAGTTTAGATCAGATTGATTTTGAAATTTGCTGGGTAAGTATTTTGGGGCTATCATTAGAAATTCATTTGTCCTGAATTTTTTAGAAAAACAGAATGATAAAATGAATGATAAAACTACAACTGCAAAAAATGTCATACAGTAAAATATAGTTTGGAAAATGAAAAAATGTATCCAACCAAAATATTATACCAGATCTTAGCTCTTGGTGATATGTTTCACTTATAATTTATGTACAAATTGCTTACCATGTGGATTTAACGTGTAGTGACAAACATTTTTCCCCTATTTTTTTTCTTAGATACCACTACCCAATGCCTAAGGTTTTCTACGTTCAGTTAACTAGAGGTGAGCATGCGTTTTTTTGGTGAAGGAAAGACTCTACACAATGCTGCAAAGAGCTTTACTCTTCAGAATGAGCCAATCCCTCCAGAATTATCTTAGATGAGTGATTTATTTTTGCCTTCTAAACACAGCATGCACACATTTTTAATTATATAATTAAATGAAGTAATTGAATGGAATAGTATTTGGAGGAAAGTTGGACTTTGCTGTTCAAAGAAAATGTGCATACACACAGACACACATGAGCCAGTGAAGTGGAATGTTGGATTAGAGCCAAACTCTTGCTAGATTTACTACCAAGCCTTCTACCTCCCTTTTCAGCATTTGTTTCAAGTTTTAATTTTGTATTTTGTTTTCAAGTGTCATGGTTCTTATAGATCATTAGTCTCAATCTAGTGCTTTGGTATCTGGCTAGAGTACTGTGTCCTGATTGACTTTTCCATTTCTATGGGCATGTTGAAGGTTTTCTAGAAAGAACAGTTGTTAGTACCATGGAACTGCAATTCCACACCATGCATGGGGCAGAAAAGGTTGAGAATGCTTTATACGTCAGTTATGTGGCATTGCAAATTGATGGTGGAATCTGTGGAATATATTGCTTTTTCGTATAAAGATCTGTACATGGTCATTTTTATTATTGTAACATAAACATCATGATATGTAGTTTTATTTTAATGTAGATTTCAATGCAGTAATGTTTATATAATTAAAATTATTAACATTCTACTATTTAAAAATATTAATTAAACTAAAAAGAGAAAAGTAACAATTTTATCCTTATTAATTATCATCTAGGTGTCAGTGAATTAATTACCTAATATTGAGATATCCATTGTATTGTTACTTAATGTGTGTACATAGCTAGGTGTAGAGGATTATATTGTGTGTATGTATGTATGTGTACACATACATATACATACATATGTGTATGTATATATTTGAAATGGAAATGGCTTGATCACATAGGCAGAAAAACTGATGGCGGGTGGACCAAGGCAGGTAGACCAGGCAGTCATAGAATGGATCCCACTTGGTAAAAAGCGGGATCTTAAGGATGTATTTATATATATATTAATACATAAATATATATAAATACACATGTGTGTGTGTGTGTGTGTATATACACAGATGTTGTGATTCCGTGCCAGCCTGTACTCCCAACAGCTGAGTCTGAGGGATCTGAGGAGGAGGAGGAGGAGGGGTTTGGATAGCGTTCGGAGTTGGAGGGAGGCTCTGAGGCATTACAGGACTCACAGTCAGAGGAAGAGCCGGGCCCCTCCAATTGTGTTCTGTATGAGGCTCAGCTGTGTAGGGAGGATGACTCGGACTCTGAGGCTTCACAGATGAATGTATTTATTGATGTTCGAAGTAGAAGGCAGCTTAGCAGAGCAGATCAGAGAAAGACTATGCGGCAACTCAGCGAAAGGAGGAGAAGGCATTGACAAGCCACGCCTTTGGGCTGCTAATAAAAGGGGAAGGTGTGGACAGTGCTCATTGCTGAAGGTAACCGTTTGTAGAACTCCAAAGGAAATCCTGGTCTGTTTGTGTTCTTGCTGAACTTCTTGTTTAACTCTTGTTTTTGCTGTTTGAACCATTTATTTGCTAAGGAAAATATTCTGTTGTTTTTTTGGACTTAAGTATTTGAACTGTATATAAATAAAAGGGTTGGGTTTTTCCAGCCTATTGATTAAAAGAAAAAGGGTTGTCCTTGACATGCAAACAAGGACGGTCGTAGGCTGGAACAGATCAACAGATACATTTATACATATGCACAGTGCTTTTTTTGTAAAAGAAAAAGGTGCCGGAACTCACACATGTTATACAACCCGCCTTGCCTACCCTACAAGGTTCCATCCAAAAAAGGTGCCGGAACTCCGTTCTGAGCGTTCAATGAGGAAAAAAGCCCTGCATATGCATATATACATGCGCACACAGAAACACACATGAAGCAAGTTTAACGAAAATTAAATTATAAAATTACCAGATATTAGAAAAACCAGTTTATGGGTTGTATGTCATATTTAGTCATAGAGGCGCTATCCAATTGAATGCAATTCCATGCAAAACATCGGAGACATTATAGGAAAGGAGAATTGTGTTTAATAATACAGTTCTACTGTATTTTGATTGTGAGAAAATAATTATTAATGCACTTTGAAATAATATTTCTATCTCTTCTAGTTTCAATCAAAGCATTACAGGAATGCTTTCATGCAACAAAAAATAAAAATACAGAATGTTACATCAACTGGTTCCAAGTACCTATTCTTAAGAATTTGTTTCCTTCAGATCTTCTAAATGATGACATTTTAATGTTTTTGTGAATGAGAATGAGATTACAAAAACATTTTGACAGAGCTTCAGAACAGCTGTCAGATGGTTTTAGGCAGTCTATTAATCCCTTGGTGTATCACTGAGCAGTTATATGAAGCTAGAGTTTTGTTATTCTTCCCGCCTGCCCCCAGCAGCATTTTTTTAAAAAAATGTAAAGATATTGTGAAAATACATAGGACTAAAATAAAAGGACTAGGGTAATAGCATTTCTATATTTACCAGAAACTTCTAAATGAAGTTGAAAGGGACAGAATAGATTGGAAGTTTGAAAGTAGATGAATGTAGTCTTATTTTTCTCTCATACTAGTTCCAGATTTAAATTTCTTTCAGAGTTTCTTTAGGTCCTGCTCGGGAAATTCAAGTATTTTCTCTTTGCTAAACAGATTGGAAGGAGTTGGGAGAACTTTTCCTCATAGCCCTATTAATGTTAATTCTTCCCATCCTTGAGTCAAAAGGAAAATATATTAACATAAGTTGTATTGCTCCTACAGTCTAATTTTAAGTGTCTCCGCATCAAGGCTGGGCAGCATTGGTATCTTCACATAAGTCAGTGGGAATAGTTTCACCAAGGGGAACGCATGGTAGATTTCATTTTGTCCTTTCCTATTCCACCCAGCATCACCTGCTGGCAGAGAAACCAACCACCAATTTCTCTCCTGAATGTGCAGAGCATCAGGGTTGGGAATTAAAGACTTTTTAAAAAATCTGCTCAGTTTTAATTGTTATTATTATTGCATACTTATTCTGTAAATCAATTTCATAGATACTGCTCCCCCAAATGTCTGAATAATTGAAAGAGATTATTTGAAATACAAAGCAGAGAAACCCATACCAAAAAAACTCTCAGTGCTGTTATTACTCTCTGGATCTATGTTATCTTTCTCCTTCCTGAGATCAATTTTCTGAGGAAATCCCTTTTGATTAGGCAAAAAGCCTCTTTTCCTTTTCACCTCCTGTTCCTCCTTTGAGTGTGTGAATTTCAAGGGCTTTCCTGAATTTATGATCATCCCAGCACACACATATGCATGTGACTGAAACATAGATCCAGCAGCATGTTTTCTGACTGACTTATTGCTAAGAGTTATTCCAACATAAAGCAAAAAGGACCAGGTGTCTGGCCCCTCTTTGCAGCCAAAAATGCCCAAGGAGGTACAATACCCAGCAATCCAATAGAGAGGGAGCATTTTTAGTAGTCTGGCAGATCACTGTCCCTGACTAGCTCATCTCCAGGTTTGTCCTAATGTTGGCTTAGATTACTACTATTAAGGATGGCTTTAGGCTGCCTTAGCAGTATATTGGGGATGACATGAAGAGGAGGTCAAAAGGACACATCTCTCAAAAACAATTAGCAAAATACATGTTTGCAGTGGCATGCATGCTGTGAGTCTGAGCCCTGAGAAATAATGCCTTTCCTTCAGCACTCAGTACAAGTTACTTGACTTTGAATAGCCACTTTTAATTGGAAATCCTAAATCCTGAACATGTCTCTCTCGTATTCCATCTAGCATAGAATATATGTAGTGGCTAGATATCATAGTGGTTAGAGCATCACCTTCAGTGTGGGAGAGTGGGGTTTAAATCCCAGTTGGTACTTACCTTACCAGTAGGGGTCCTTGGGGAAAAACCCTCTAATACTCCACATGCCTACCTCAAATATGACAGTGACACAAACTAGGAGGGTCATGCTGTCTCAGCTGTCACCAGGTTTAACAAAGTCTGCCTCAGATGTTGGGAACCAGGGACAATCTGATGATAGGTATGCTACTGGCACTGGACAAGTAGGCTTGACTGAGTCTGTTTTGGAAGGAGACAGATGAAATACTTTTATTCTTCTCTTGCATTCAGTAGTAAGTGTTGCCCATCCTTTGGACAACATCTCTTGCTTATTTATTTTAATCCTATTTAATATTTATGTTCATTCCAAATATTTAAAATTTCTTCACATGTTAGCACAGTAAACAAACTAATAAGACTAACAGTATTACCACTATCATAGATTATTTCATTGTTAGTTTAGTAATAGGAACATCCAAGAGCCCTGGTGGTGCAGTGGTTAGAATGTAGTATTGCAGGCTACTTCTGCTGACTCCCAGCTGCCAGCAGTTTCACAGTTCGAGTCTCACTGGCTCAAGGTTGACTCAGCCTTCCATCCTTCCAAGGTCGGTAAAATGAGGACCCAGATTGTTGGGGCAATATGCTGATTCTGGAAATTTCTTAGGGCTATAAAGCACTGTGAAGTGGTATATAAGTCTAAGTGGTATTGCTATTGCTATCCACGTATTCTGGGAAACCTGATTCCATATGGTCCTCAGATCAAATTATTATAATAAGTGCTGCCCTGATAGCTGGTTTTGCAGCTGATCAGAACAATCATGAATCAAGTAATAGAGCAACAGAGGTTAGTAGATGTGTGACACATTAGACACAAACTTCTTACCGAGCAAACAAGTTTCCAGTGTGTCTTCCTTTTGCTTAATGTCGGACACACAGTCTTTCCAAGTACTGTATGGTAGAACTTTATGAGTTTGAATATTTATTGGGACTGTTTGGTAAAATCACAATGCAAACAGCAGTGATGAAAACAGGGAGTGTATGGGAACACAAACTTGCATTCATGAAAGAACTGCTGTATAGTTGCCAGCTTACCCCTGCCAAGCAGCCAAAGCGAAGCCTGAGAAGGGAATAAATAGCCAAGAGTTTTAGTTTTGTAATGAGACTCACACGTAAGTCAGGGATCTCTCGGTACCACCAATCATCCATCCAGCCCTTTCCTTTATTTTTGACAATGGTTAGGAAGCTGATGTGAAAGCATCTCAAAGACTTACTGTTCAGTGCCAATGCCAATAAATAATGCAGAAGAGTTGTGTTCCTGTTTACTCTTGGCTTGACTTTTACTGTCTATTTTTATAATGTAGTGATTTGAGTATAAGACATTTAGTTGCTAACTAACTTAGAAGTTATGTTCTACTTACATTTGATTATTTAGTAAAATATAATGTTGATATATTGATGTCACATAGATCAACAACTGGGTTTCTGTTGCTTAAATTTTGTGAAGACATACTTTTGAATATGCATGCTGGTCAATATCTGGGATATGAGATCATGAATAAATGTGGGTTTGCAAACCATTGCTTGTAGCAATAATAATTATTAGTCCTACCCTGAATAACTCCTAATTAATGACATTTCAAATATCTCTAATAGATGGGACTTAAGATTCCAGGGTATATTAATAGCCATAGGTAAAGGTTCCCCTGCACATGCGGGCTAATCGTTTCCAACTGTAGGGGCTGGTGCTCATCTCTGTTTCAAAGCCGAAGAGCCAGCACTTGTCTGAGGACATCTCCGTGGTCATGTGGCTGGCATGACTAGATGCCAAAGGCACATGGAACGCTGTTACCTTCCCACTGTAGTGGTCCCTATTTTTCTACTTGCATTTTTTTTTACGTGCTTTCGAACTGCTAGGTTGGCAGAAGCTGGGACGAGTAACAGGCACTCACTCTGTTACGCGGCACTCGGGATTCGACCCACCAAACTGCCGACCTTCTGATCGACAAGCTCAGCGTCCTAACCCACTGATCCACCGTGTCCTATTAGTAGCCATATTGAGGGTAAATATATGTTTTCTATCTCAGTTACAAATGGAAAATGTGTTGTTTTCCAATAACAAATTCAGCTATTTTTATAGGAATAAATGGCAATCTTTCATTTAGCTGTTCTGTGTTTGGATTTCAAGAACTAGTCCACGTGCATAGAATCAGAAATAAATTTGTACCCCCCCAAAAAAATCTGTTTGATTTGTGTCAATAACTCTGTGTATGCTTAAATGCAAGAACATTTTTTAATTTAGGGCACTTTAAGAATCATCAAAAAATGAATCAATCACTGAACAGAAAAATAATTTTAAACTTCCTTTATTACTATGCTGACAGAAATTTTTATAGATTGCTTTTAAAATAAGTCCAAGGAATGTAGAGAGTAGAGATAGCATGGATGACAAAAGCAGACAGGATGAAGGGAAGCAACCCACATCATCTAACAGAGTCTTCAGAGCCCTTTAAAACACCATTAGGTAGGGGCAGTTCAGATCTTCATGAACTTCATTCCAGAAGGCAGATTCTTTTACAGAGTAGGCACACTTCCAGGCTATTGACAGATGGCATTGTGTAATTGAATCTTGCATGAACCCTGACCAGCTGACCAGCACTTTGAGTCACACCTGGAAGCAAACTTGCAACTAGTGTAGCTCACAAAGTAGAAGTGTTATATGGGCATATTGAGGCACACCCATCGTGCCCACGCCACTTCATTCTGGACCAGTGGAAGCTTTTGAGTAGTCTTCAATAGCAGCCCTGGGTAGAGGGTACTGTCATAGTCAAGCCATAAGGTGTCCAAGGAATGAGTGAATTTCTGAAGAGCTCCCAGATTTTGGCTAGCTGGCACAACAGCTGAAGCTGTGCAAAGGCTTTCCTAGTACAGCTGCCACCTGCTTATCAAGTAGGAGCTGGGAGTCCAGGAAGTCCCCAAAACGTGAATCACCCTTGAATGGGACTGTGTCACTCCATACAAGATTAGTTATAGAATATTGTGCATGGGTCCGGATTATTTACAGGAGTACCTTTTGCCGGCGTTAACTTCCCATCGTCCTGTGCGCTCCCACAGAGAGGGAATGTCAACTGGCGGCCCCCAGGGGGAGAGCATTCTCTGTGGGCGCGCCTGCCCTCTGGAATCAGCTCCCTGTTGAGCTCCGGATGGCTCCTGACCTTCGCTCTTTCCGCCGCGACCTGAAGACTTGGCTATTTGAACTTGCCGGCCTGGACTGAGGGACTGGGATTTTAGATTTTAAATTTTACATTTTACATTTTAGAATGTGTTTTATTGTTTAGGGCTACTTGGTTTAATTTATTTTAATTTTTGTATATTTATTTTATTTTTGTATATTATGTGTTGTATATAGTGTTTTAATTGCCCTGAGTCCTTCGGGAGAGGGGCGGTATATAAATCCAAATAATAAATAAATAAACAAACAAACAAACAAACAAACAAATAAATAAATAAATAAATAAATATCCAAACCTGCCCAACTTCCAGACACTATGACAAAACCTTGACAGCTTGGATGGCACAGGTTTGAACAATATAATTATGTATTATCATGTACTGATGATACCAAACTCCAAACTGGTAGATGATCTAATCCAGCATTTTCATGTATGTGTTAAAAAGGAGGCAGGGGAGAAATAGAACCTTGAAGGACCCCAGAAAGAACCAGCCTAGGAAGCAATCTGACTTTCCAGCCAGCACTGAATGAAACCAGCTCCAGAAAAGGACAAAAAATACCCAAAAATGGTGCCCTCAATTCCAACCTAGGGAGCTGGCTCAGAAAGATACCTTAGTCAAAGGTATCAAAAGCTGCCAAGGGTTCAAGCAGAAAGATGGTGACACCACCATCATCCACCACAGGCCATCTAAAAGTGTGACCAAAGCTTTCTCAGAAAATTCTAGACTGAAAAACAACTCAAATTGGTCTAGAATAGATAGTCTGTTTCCTGTAAGGTTCTCATCAGCTGCAGACCAGTCACCTTTTCAATAGCTTTTCCCCAACTTGGAATGTTGGAGACTGTTCAATAGCTAGCAAAAAAAAATAGTCCAAGGATAGCCTCTGGAGTAAGGGCCATTGCACTGCCTCTTTCAAGGCAGGAGGCACCATATCTTGCATCAAAAAGCCAACATCGCTTCATGGACCCACTTGTAGATCACTTCCCTGGCCATTTTCTAATGGTGTCAGATGACTCCCCCAGTGGTTTCATATAGAATGGACACAGGAGTGATTCTTGAGGCACTGCACAAAGTAGAGAATTCTTGTTAGATCTCTCTTCTTCCAGCACTACATTTGGAACCCACACTGTAGAAAATAGAAGAAACACTGCAAAACAGTATTCCAGTCCCTCATAAACTGCTCAGATAAATACCATGTTCAGTGGTATCAAGAACCACTAGGATATCAAGGAGGACTAGAAAGATTATACTCTTTCAATCTTAATCTTTCCAGAGGTTGTTCACATAATCAGTGCAGTTTCCATGCTGATCCTTTGCAGTTGTAGTACCACCGCTTTTTCTACTGCCTTTCCAAAAAAAAGAAAAAACTATAGATGTGTCTATACTTTTGCAAGATAATTAGGTCATATAAAGAATTCTTGAGTATGAGATGTACCACCATTTACTTCACAGGTGATGGAAACATTCCCCACTCAGTGTTAATTAGTATTTGGATCCTAGCTCCCACCACCTCAAAGGAGGTCCTCATTAACCTTGAAGATCAGGAATATAACTGAGAAGTAGCAGAAATAACTTTGCAGAAGGCCCTATTGTGGAGAACTATGGAGATAGCCTTGAGAGAAATATTGAAAGTTATTACAACAAACAAAAAAGACCAGAGGCATTCCTTTATCCCTGGGGAAGGAAGGAATATTAGGAAGATATTCTGTTCGACTCCCTGCTAGAGAAGAAGGCACACTTATTTTTAAGGATTTCAGGTTATCTTGATACCAAACCTGAAATCCTTAAAAATGTACTATATAGATAAATTTACAATAATTTTTTTAAAAACAATATAAACATATAAAAATTGCATTCTTTTGTGTAGTTTTGAAGAAAAATACTGGATAATTGATTCTGTTCTTAGAAGAAATATGGTTGAAGAGTAACTTCTCATGTTTGATCAGAATGGATCAGACAGGAAATGAAATGGAAGAAAAAAAAATGAAAATAAGTCAGAAATCAGTACAATATTTCAAATTGCACTGAAGCACAACATGCCTGCCAGTTTTGAAGTATGTTTTCCATGATTCTCTCTCTCTCTCTCCCTCTCTCTCTCTCTCTCTCTCTCTCTCTCTCTCTCTCTCTCTCTCTCTCTCTCTCTCTGTATTAATAAAATATGCTGTGTCCAAAGCTACTAAGAACAATGTTAAAAATATACTATGTAGACTACATACATGAATAGTTAATTAATTAATCATTTCCATTAAGATTAAGCTACATGTAATGGATGATATTCAACTATTAGTTTATTTGAGTGTCCTACAGTGCTGCTAATTTTAAACTAACAAAAGACCATAGTGAATCTGAATCATGGGAACAGGAAAGACACTGGCAAGTGACAGTGTCCTTCCTGTGAGAACAGTCAACCAGTGGAACAGCTTGCCTTCAGAAGCTGTGGGTGCTCCATCATTGGAGGATTTTAAGAAGAGACTGGACATCCATTTGTCTGAAATGGTATAGGGCAGGGGTAGGCAACCTTGGCTCTTTTATGACTCGTGGACTTCAACTTCCAGAATTCCTGAGCCAGCCATGCTGGCTCATTAATTCTGGAAGTTGAAGTGCACGAGTCATAAAAGAGCCAAAGTTGCCTACTCCTGGTATAGGGTCTCTTGCTTGAGCAGTAGGCTGGACTAGAAGACCTCCAAGGTGCCTTCCAAAGATGATGGTGGTGATGATGATGATGAAGGAGAAGAAGTACAGTAATAGTTGTTCTTCATTTATATCTCATGGCTTAATTGATAAGGAACTGCCAAGCCCGATTTAATGGCAAAAATTAAGTGGATTTCAAGGAAGCATGGATTTGAAAGATGCAAGAATAATCTGGATTTCAGTAAGGGATATTTCATGTTAGTGTGGGGTAAATAAAAAAAAATCATGCAAACTGTAATAGGAATCTCCCAGCCTCACTCATAATTAGTTAAGGCAGAGCCTCTTTGTAGAACTTTTCTTCCAGATCTCTCAGCACCTGGACTGAGTTGCCATTTCTGAAGTAATCTTTCAAGTGACTTACCCCCAACCTTCTTCTTATCTCTCACATCAACATTTATTCCATTAGCGTTGGTCTCTATCCTTTGTCAAGAGGAAAATGTTGGTTCAAGACATAAATCATAGAGATTAGATTCAAGTCAATTTACTGGCACCCAGGTCCCAATGATGTCAGTGGAAAAGTTCAGTCATAATTATCTTGTATCCTTCTGATTTTAGTGAATATTAAGTGTATTGAATTTTCTGTCCAAATCAATATGTGCTCCTTTGTATAAACATACATAAGCTCTTGTCAAAATAGGACATGAAGCAAAAATAACACTAAAGTGGGAAAGGCAAGAAAAGAAACAGTTAAATGTAGCAAATAAATAGCCACTAATGAATTTTTCCCCTAGTATAGGTAGTTCAGCTTTCAGTTTCTTGTTTGGTTCTGACAGTTGCTGAAATTCTTTTCTTTGGCCTTTGGCCATGAATTACCAATGAAGGTCCTCTGTCATACTAAGACTTATATGCAGGACAGTAGCCTGGTAGAGATTCAAAGGGATAGTAGACCAGGATAAATTTGGTTCAATTTCCAGCCACTAAATGAAAATTGGTTCCCTACTTACCTCTTTCTAGCTCATTCTTATCACTTTTATCCTTCCAACATTTTGAGAAAGATTTTCTTCCAGATCACCATCATAACAATATGACTACAGGAAAATTTTGCAGGCAGTATTTTCTGGAAGTAGTGACTATGGCAAATTTTCATAGAATATTTTCTTCACAATTATAGCTAATCTTATAGCTGGGTTAGACCAGTAAGACCACCAGATGAAATAGGCTAATAATATGGACTTCCTTCAGGAAACTTTAAGACTTGTGGACTTCAACTCCCAGAATTCCTGGCTGGCTGAGGAATTCTGGGAGATGAAGTCCACAAGTCTTAAAGGTGCCAAGTTTGAAGACCTCTGGTATATAACATAATTACCTTAAGGCACAGCCTTCACTTTGTAGCAGCTTCCTCTGAACACATTTACCCTGGGGCATTCTCTTCTTAAGTAAAAACTTTACAGAGCACAGAACGTATTTCACCTGCTGTTAGGTTTCAGTTTTGACCCAGATGTTTGGAAGCTAGATTTAGAACATACAGTGACACACTATCTTGTAACTTGCTATAAGATTTGCTGTTAATAGGATTTTAATTTAAGAACTTTCAGTATTATTTCCTGTCAAACACAGACCCAAATTTTCAAAGAGCAAATATGATATTTACAAAGTAGCTTGTATTTATTTTAGGTTACAAGACCCACAGAAAATATATCAGCACTGTTACATAAGTTAGCAAACAGTTAAAATATTTGAAGTTTCATGTAAACAACTTCTTGGACTTGCACAATATTTGATGAATGGGCAGGGTGTGTAATGTCACTTGAAACCAAGTTCTGCCCAGTGATGTCAGCAACACAGCCTGAGGGCAAAATCTTGTCCTAAATATTAAGTCCAAAGAGTTTATGCGGTCACCTAATCTCACTTACTCTGTCTTATAAAATAGACTTGAGTTTTATTTACCTTTTTAAAAAGAAATGTCGTAGAACTCCTTAGTAAATTGTCTGGTTTTCCGTCATAGTTTTTCCAATTAAATTCTATTGTTGTCTGCTGTTGCTGTTCAGCATTGTAACAACAGTTTTCCTAGCCTGCCATGGTTCAGTTGTGTTGGCTGGGATTTCTTATGGACTGAAATCACATCTAGAGGGGATCAAGTCAGCATCAGTGCCTATAAGAAAACCCTTGCTATGTAATGACCATTGCACAGATAAAGAGCTGCTGAAGCACTTATTGTGGCACTGGTGAAGGTACGGACAATTCTGGTACTAAGATGTGGACCTCACTTGTTAAGCAAAATAGATTTTTTTTTAGTAATGAAGGATTATTAAACTGATAGATTGCAATGGAGAAAAGGGTCATACTGCATAATATTTTTATAGAGGTAAATGTGATAAGTACAATGATATTGTGTAGAAGTATATCTGTACATGTATGTGTATGTTTGGTTTATTTCTCATAGCATTAGATGTTCAACATGTTTTCCATTTTTTGGACTTCCGGGTGGTGCTTCAGCGGCGAGGACGGTCGGATTCGACCTCCGGCACTTCAATTCCGTTGAAGCGGCGGAATAGCCGACGATCAGCTGTTCCGCTGCTCGAAAACCCTTCTCCTCAGGCAAAGAGGGGAAGGGGAGTTTCCTGGTAGGGGTAGAGCTCCCCTAGAGTCCCAGAACATTTGTTCTGGGGCATGAAGGGTGAGAGCCCCCCCGAAGCCTGGAAATGCTCCAGACGAAGGACTCTTCTGCTTTAGCAGAACAAGATGCTGAATCCACTCCTGCCGTATCTGATTGACATCTTGAGTGACGGTAGCAGCAGAGCTGATGCAGGAGCAGTATAAATATCAAGTACAAAGCTTTAACTCTGAAACTCAAACTCTCTTCCTGTTCCAACGATCGTTTTGAAAGAAGGGGAAGATGGCGTCTGACCGATTTTTTTTTCTTTTTAACAAGAAGCGAAAGTGTTTTTTTTCCAAAGTAAAATGACTGTTTGAACTGAGTAGGAATATGTAAAATGGACTTTTAAAGCTTAAAAGAGCTAGTTATAATTTGGAGGTGCTAAAAAGTTATTTTCAAGATTTGGTTATTTCACAGTTTAACTACAAAGTAATAAATGGACTAGAAAGTGAAAGTGTGTATTGAAAGTCATTAGTTGCAAAAATGGCTCCCAAACCGCATAGACCCGTTTTTAAAAGTGCGGAGGCATTGTTTGTTTAGCAATCTGGAACACAGTCTTTGAAGTTACCTCCCGAAGCTGCTGCATCTGTATTGACTTTAAAAGATTTACAATATGCTCTAAACGTCTGAAAAATATTTGAGAAGGTGCAGGGAGACCAAGAAAAGGAGGGCATGGGGCAGTGGAAGCAAAGGAATTCTAAAGGTAGAAGGCATAATCCATGTGTACACAGGGAGACTGAGGAACTGAAGGAGCAATTTGGTGCAAGTGCAGGGGAATCGAAGGAAGTTCCAGGTTGGTGTGGTGCACAGGTAGGCTTCGTGGGACTTACCTTCGTTGCCTTTGACTTTGCTTGTGAAAAGTTGACAGGAAGGATCGTAAATGGTGATCACTTGACTGGGATGCTACAACCATTGTAAATAGGAATTGGTGGCCAATTGCTTGGATCATAACCGTCTCACTTCAGGGGGTGCTGCAATAGCCAGAACTTTGAGAACTGATCATAAATTCCATTTGTTCAGTGCCCTTGCAACTTTAGACAGTTGCTGAACAGGTGGTCAGTAAGTGAGGGCTACCTGCATCTAATGCATCTATGATATGAATTAAAAATGAAAAAGTATACATTTTAGAAAAGATAGATGGTTAAATTTTGCATTGTTATCCCATTCATATTAAGAAAAGGTATGAGATAGAAAGATAGTCATTTCAAAAGATTGCCATATGTTATATCATGTGCTTAATATAAATTGAGAATACAAAATTAGCTAACCATTGCTTTTCTTGAGAGCCTGGGCCACCAGAATGTTTTTATGAAAGGGCAATAGTTCTCACATAATGACTCCCATATGATGAGTAGCTTTATTTGTTCTGTTTTTACTTTTATCTTTTCTTTAAAGATCTCTGATACAGACACAGAGGAGTCTGGCTGCATCCAGTTAGATCTTATGGGCTAATGCAGGGGTAGGCAACCTTGGCTCTTTTATGACTTGTGGACTTCAACTCCCAGAATTCCTGAGCCAGCATGGCTCAGTATGGAAACCTCTCCATTTCCCCTCAGCATGGCTGGCTCAGGAATTCTGGGAGTTGAAGTCCACGAATCATAAAAGAGCCAAGGTTGCCTACCCCTGGGCTAATGTATATAGTCTAAGCTGAGCAATATTCAAAAACAAACACATATTTTATCATCTATGCATCACTGTTTCATCAATCTAAGGCTCCCCACTCCAAAATTAACTGAGGAAATAGATGCTCATTTGTTCAGTAGCAGCCTGAGAACCCAGATCATTTCTAAACAAGTGTAAAGCACTGAAGCAGTAGCAATGAAAAAGGCCCATAATGCTTCTTCTACCTTTTGCTTTTTCTTTGAAGAGTTTCCCCTACACTACAGCTTTTCCTTCCTTCCTTCCTTCCTTTCTTCCGTCCTCCCTCCCTCCCTTCTTCCTTCCCTTCCTAAATTACATTCTGGACATAATCTTACAGCGTAAATAAATAAATCATACCAAATAGATTAAGAGGTAACTATCAATATATGAAACATTAAAGCATTCTATGACACTATTCTTATTATTGTAGCTCTAGTTCAAAGCAACAGCTAATGCTTATCTGTGTCCCCATTGGCTGTGAGGCTTAGTGTTGATCTAAAGACAAATACTGATGATTGAAACAGGTCCCCCAAATTTGCCCACTATTGAACAATTCTCTGCTCTGACTGGACATATAGCAATTCCATCTTGTTAAGTGTTTGTGTTCCCAGTCTCCCATACATAGGCAACTGCCTTATTTGAGATTAGGCAGAAATATTTTATTTTTGATTTTTTTTAAAAAACTAGAGATGCCAACATTTGTTAATGGTATTATCCTTTAACAAATATTATAAGCTGTTTGTTACAACTCTTCAAATCTCAAAATTTCAGTTGGAGTTTCATAGTTGCCTTATAGTTGTTATGTCTATGAGTACAAATTGAATAGTAATGTGCTTATCTATCAAAGATGTGGGTTTTCCCCCTTTTACTGAATATTGGTGTGCTTTCCTGTGCTTTAATGTAGCTTCTTTCTAATTCTCCTAAATTCCTGTGAGCTCAAGTTTCCTAAATGGAGTGTTTATTTCTGGTGGCAATAGATTTATTGCCACTTCTGTAATTTATGAGCTTTAGTTTTGAGGGGCTGGCCCTAATTTGTGTATTCATCTGAAATTTCTTTTGAAAATGGGGGAAAGGCTGAACTTAGTTTTATCTGCATTAAATCTGATCAAACTCAGGTGTGTAAGTCAGCCACATGCCATTCTCTGTATAGTTTGTGAAACATTACCACTAGGACTTCATCATAAAAGCCACTCTTAGCCTCTCAGCTAAGTAGTCGGTTCTGTACAAATCCCCTCTTATGTTATTTTATTGAAGTATGTTAGGAGTCAGGAACAAAATAATAGTGGAGTGAGGCAATTAAAACTCTTTAATAATAAGTGATGTTTCCGTACATAAACAGCAACACAATACAAAACAACTTCTTTCAGAATTAAATTTCTTTCATTATAGTTACTCACTTTACAAGCTTTATTAATACCTGAATAAAAAAAATATCAAATCCAAGGGATGTGAATTAAAGCTTATTTACTTTTAATGGAATTTAATTGACAGATTGTCTATAAATTTGATGGGAATCTAATGTATATTCATCATCTAAAAAATCACTTTAATGTACTCTGCTAAGATAATCCGTTTTACTTAAATTCTTAAATTCTTGTTTTCTATTTGGTTTTTGTGTGTGTCTATGTATCTGTTTCTGTGTTTCAATGCAGTTTTTTTCTATAGTGATTCATTATTTAATAATGTAATATGTACCCAAATGAACATTTTGGATAACAGAGTTGCTTAAATCCAGCAACTTTATCTTATCTGTTATACTGATATACAAATCACTGCTGATATCTGATTTCTATATTAGTGCTGCGGTCTTATTTTATTTATTTTGAGTTACCTGTAGATTCTTCTCTACTATTTTACAAATATGTGTTTTTCTTTCTCTCTGCATATTATATCCAGCATACAATTCTGTACCATCAGTATTGATAACTAGCTGTATGACTAATCATTTTTTATTTTTAATTTATCATGAGGGATCCTTTATATATAGATTGTTTAGAGGAGGAGTGATGTGTGTTAGCCCTAACTTTTGATTCTGTCTATTTGTGTAATATTAGGAAAGCTAATCTCTCTGACCCTTCTCCTTTTTTCCTGCAAAAATAATCCAGTGAAATTAACCTATTTTACAGAATTGTTGCAAGGTATGAAGCAGTCAGACGAAATAAATCAGGATGGTAGATTTGCTGTTGTTTGTACCGTTTAAAGCATATTGTATATAAATAATGGAGAAGGATTTAGAATAAAAAAACTTACTTATCTTGATGTGAGGCAGAAAAGTTCCTGTGAATTAAGAAAGTTGACACAGAAATTATATAGAAATATTAGTTTGATGTGTATTGCATTTCTAAGATGTTTCTCCCCCCCCCCAGAATGGGCTTATGCAGTTTCTCTTTTCAGATCAGAAACTTCTCTCCTTGACTTATCATAGTAAGTTCTAAAACTATGTAATATTCTGATATATAGCTAAGTCAGTCATGGTGACTGCTAAACTGTGAATGTGGGTAGTTCCCTTTCACTTCAGTTAACTAACTTCATCTCTAACATTTTAGCTAACATCTTGTTAAATGCAGTTTGCATTTTAACTTCTTTATTGTCTTTTCCTACAGTCCATTTTAAAAAGATTCTTAGCTTCCTGTCTCACTCAGTGTATACAATATACCATATTTTAGAAGAATTCCTAAGATAGCAGAGCACAGAGACTCACTGAGAAATATGGATATAAAAATCTAATACGTGCCGTTTGTTTTTTTAAACATATATGTATGTACATATTTGTGTTATGAGTGTGTATGTGTATGTGTGTATAATAAAATGGTAGTATTGAACAGATAGCCAAGAAACAAATAAATGGATCATCCAAGAAATCTACCCAGAATTCTTATTTGAGGCACAAATGACCAGGCTCAAATTATCCTACTTCCAACACATTATGCAAAGACCCAGCTCTCTGGAAAATGCTTTTAATACTTGGAAAGGTGGAAGGAAAGAGAGCAACAGAATGACAATAGCAAGGTGGTTGGACTCAGTTATGGTGGTGATGAGTACACCCTTGGAAGACCTGTAAGGCCATGTTAGGACAGATCATCATGCAGAAAATCTGTCCATTGTTTTTCATTTCAAATAACAGGAAGATCTTAATTTTCTCCATTGCAAATACTCTGCTTATTGGGATTTAATAGCAGATTCTTTTGTTTGCCTTCTTTCTCCTAATAACATAACTGCTGTAATATTAACTTCGTATACTTTTATCTATACACTTCTCTAATGGGAAAAGGAAGCCCCATCAGTACGAATTTTGAAGCTAGCTCTGGGGATTCACAGAGAAAGCTTCAAAGCTCCAGCTGACCCCTAAGTCAACAGTTTCTTCTCAGACACATATAATTAATCAACTTTGAAAACATCTCTGTGTTTATATCCATGTCCCAAACATTTAATTTGTTTGTTTAGTTGTATTTGACTTACTTGTTTTGTTATTGTTAACATTTCCTACATGGGCTTCATTTATTGGTTTGTTCAAGACTGTTCTTGGATTGTTTTTTTCCAGACAAACCTTAAAAATGGTTAAAATGTTCATCTGTATAAATAGCCAGATATATAATTATTTTCCAAACAAAAAAACTACTTTGTGATGCATTTACTTAGAAATGAGATTTGCAGGTTTTAATAAATAAGCTAAAATTAAAGTTTAACCATGAGACAGTGCTTGGTAACATACAGCATAAACTTTTATACAGGTTGAGTAATTTTATCTGATTTTATAACATGGATTATATTCTAAATTTATTTATAATTATTTTATTATTTATAATAATTTTATATAGCTGCCCATCTCACCAAAGGCAACTCTGTGTGGCACACAGCAAAAAAAAACACCCCAAAATCTTCAAAAGGGATTCTAGAGCCTCTTGGGTGAAGGGAAGGGTCCCATTTTGATCACAGTAAGGGGGTGGAAGAGATAGACTTCATTTCCCAGTAAGAGGTCCTAGTCTTTTAATTATTTAAAGAAAAACAAGTTAACATAGCTAGCTGCTGCAAGTATTAAACAAATCTCTTGTTGGGCCTAGGGATATAATCCAATCAGTGTTGAATACTTTCACGTCTTGTTGATTTCAGTGAGAGCATTAAGCATGGGTTTTAATTGCTCCCATGAAAGTCAAGAAGAATTAACATGATTTAATGTTGTTGGGCACTATTGTTTCTAGTTTGATTGTTTTTAGTAGTTATAAATAAACTTTATGGCTTGACATATAAGACTGTTTTCAAAATATTCACACTAAAATCATGTGATATCTGACAGAAACAAAGTCTTGGTAGATTTATTACTGCCTTCAAAAACTTATCAAAGCAAAATGACTTTTGTATAAAGTACTTAAACCTTGCTTTCATTTGTTTTAATTGAATGTGGAAGTAAAATATCTGGAGATAATATGTTCATTTTTATCTGTCACACAAAGAACAAGCTTAGATGTGATGAAATGGATCCAATTACTTATACTGACTGTTAGATAAACAGAAGAAAACCTATGATGACATTAGTTGAAGTTTTGTTCCCAAAGTTAATTTCAGAAAACTCTTTCTTTGTAGTCAGACCTTTAATCCTCGATAGAGGTTATAATAATACTTAAATCAGCTCTACGAGTCTGAGAAATAGCAGTCCATGCATCAGGCACTGAATTTTCACTTCACTATTTATTTTAAATGTTATTTTATTTACAGTGCAATCATAAACATGTCTGTTAGCAAGTATGCCCTACTGATTTCAGGGGGGATTATTCTCTGGCAGCTCATAATTCTGTTCATTTCGTTATAATTTAAGACATTTTATTTTTTTTAACAATAGCACTTAGCATTTTTTGACATATATTGTTCCATAGTCCTTTACAACACTCTCTGAGTGGTTCAGATTGTCAGCATATTGTCCCCAACGATGTGGGTCCTCATTTTACCGATCTTGGAACGAATGAAGGCTGAGCCAACCTTGAGCTAATCAGGATTATTTTTTAAAAAATGATTCATTTTAACTTTTTAATTACATTTTACTTTTTTAGTTACTGTATTTCACATATTGCAAGAAAATACTTTATTTTCCAAAAAACTGAGAGACTTAGTCCATATCTAAATTACAACAGCAACTGGGACTTATCATCACAAAGTGATGGAATCACATAATATGCTTTATGATTTCATAGATTAATAATGGCAATTTGGGAACCAACTGCCATCTAACCCACCTGTACAAATATCAAGAGTTGCTTTCATACCTAGCTATAATGTGCTGTCACCTATCTGTCCCTTTTCCTTTCCTATATCAGTTCCCTTCCTTCCTTCTGATTTGAGGCTGATCATAATTTATTATTTGAACCATGATTAAAATGATATTATTATCATTGTTATTGTTACGTTATCTCTTTTCTCTAAGATTGTAGGTGTCATATATAGAAAATATTCCTTGCAACCATAACTAGATTAGGCTAAGACAAAGTGACTAGCTTTGTAGCTCTGTAATTTAATGAGAACTTTGGTCTTTGCAGTCTGAAGCCTAATCAATAACATATACTGGCAATTGCCTAATGTACAAGGTGAGAAACAAGATCTGAATAAAAATTCCTCAGGTATAAGTTGCCTTGTAGTTCAGCAACAGAAGTTGAATGGATAGAATATTATTATGTTGTTGTCTCACAAACCAGTGATGCAATTTTATTTTTTAATTCATTTTACTAGGTTAAAGTGGGACATGAAATTACAACTGGAACAGGACCCAAGAAGAAAATAGCAAAACGGAATGCATCTGAAGCTATGTTATTACAGCTTGGCTATAAAGCCTCTTCTCTACTTCAAGAACAGCCAGAAATGGTAAGGGTTTGTTCAGCCACAAGAAGAGAAATGCCTCATGCTTCTTCAATATTTGTTTTCTAAATATAGTCAGTCCAATTGCTGTAAGAACATGGTACAGTTATTTCCGATTTTCCCAGCCAGCTTCTGACAAGCAAAGTAAATTGGGAAGTTGGATTTGCTTAATGACCTTATGATTTCCTTAACCACCACACTAAAAATGGTTGTAAAATCAATCCAGTCATGTGGAGATTCATTTAATGACTGCATTGCTTAGCAGTCAAAATTTTGGCCCCAATTGTGGTTGTAAGTTGAAGAGTGCCTGTATGGTTACTGCCTTCTGTCCATGTATGGGCTTCTCCTAACCATCTGGTTGGCCACTGGGGGAAATGGGATGGTAGAAGCACATACCACTCAACTGTTCTCATTGAACAATCTGGTGTCCTTATTTTCAATGTATCTCACCTCCTATGTGTGCATAAACAATATTTAATAGTGATTGCATTTTTCTGTATCATGCACATTTTATGTTCTTATGTATACTTATTTATCAGCTAGGGGAGATCAAGGGATGGAATTGTAAAAATGTTGGCTGTCCGGAACCAAAAAGTTAGTGAAACATTTGCATTCATCCATTTTTACATCAATTGTATAAAATAAATAAATGAAAGATGTATGATATAATAAGATGCCATAATGCAAATGATAATCTTTTAAAAATGTGATCATTTTAATATTTTAATCAGAATAATTATTTCAACAAAATTATGGATAATGCTAATTTGATCAGAATCAATTGCAAATGGTGGTCACGTGACTGCTGTGTCTGTTGCTGAAGGCCCAAATTTATTTATTTATTTATTTATTTATTTATTTATTTATTTATTTATTTATTTATTTATTTATTTATAATTGAATTTCTATACCGCCCTTCTCCCGAAGGACTCAGGGCGGTGTACAGGGCAGTAAAAGCTTTACATACAAAAGTTAAAATGAAATTAAATTAATTAAATTTGAACATGTGACTGTAGGGACATTGCAACAGTTGCAAATACAATCATAAGTTACTTTTTGTAACTCAGAAGGGTTGCTAAATTAATGGTTTTAAGTCAAGGACTACCTGTATTATAGGAAAGGTACTGTAAAATCCAGTGACTGACTGGTTAGCTTGCAAAATACAACTAACCCTTGCCACCATTGGTTTGTACCACAAATGTTTGGGAGAAATAGAGTTGAAAAATATTTTAGAAAGTTTATTCAAGTTACCCCTCAGAAGTTATAAGTTTCATAACCGTCCTGCTTACTAATTTAAGAACTATATCTTTTTTATGCTCTTTGCCCTTGTCAGTCAGCAGCGCTCTAGACAAAATCATTTGAGGCTGTCTTCCAGTAATTTATCACAGATAGTTCTGTTTGTTCTGCAAGTTTCATTAATGTTTTTCAAAATAAAGTTATGATCATTAAAAAAATTAAAGGCATGTAGCTTTACTCAGTAAGACTCTGCAACGGTTTCTGTGACATTTGAGCATGGTTTATCTATGTAAAATATTCTAACATCTCTGAAAATGTCATCATAACATGATAAGAAGCAGCGCTATAGCCATTTATTTATGTTTTTCCCATGCTAGATTATGAAAGGGTAGACCACGGGTTTCATGAATATGAGATTGGTTGGAATGAACTAAGCCAAAACCAAGGCATAGTGGGCAGTTTTCCCAACTAAGAGTTCTATTTTTTGAAACAGGTCAGCTTGTCCTTGTAGAGTCCTACTGTTTAGTATCTGTTCTGTCTCATTCCAGTTTTTGAAGAGTGGCCAATTTTTATTCAAAGCCCCAAATGTAGCTTTTGGTCTGACAGCTTATTCAGCTCTGCAATGGAACCAATCCCGATATTTTCATATCAATATTTAATTTAAACCTTTTATCATTATTTACTGATCTGAATGTAAAGGAAGAAAAAGTATATATATTCCCACTCTCCATCTTGCAAAATCTATTGGGACAAATATTTAAATACTGAGAATTATATATACATAAAACTATATTGTATGAATATTCCATAGTTGGTATTAGATTCCTCTAAAGACTTTATCTTTAGAGAAATATCTATCTCAGGGCAATGTTTGCATGACCACACTTGGCCCAGTTAGTCACTGACCTCATCACATCTCATTGCTTATGGCTGTAGCAGCATATGGGTTTTTGCACTAAAACAATATTTATAGCCAGGCAGCAATGGGTATAAAAGCAAGTAGGTATGGAAGAACTGATAAAAGACTGCAATCTGCACAAAAGCCCACAACTCTCTCACTCTGACTGACTGTCCCCTTTTTTACCTTCAGACCATGACCCATCCTACCCTTCCTCTGTTCATCATGAGCTCCTCCATTTGTGGTGCAGTCTTTCCCCTTGTCCTTTCCCCAATTTGGCCACACAAATCAGAAGGCAAGCTGCCAGAGGAAGGGCATTTCCTCCCCCACCATCCATCTTTCAGGCTAATCTCCACAAAATGTCCTAAAAAAAATCAGATGTATTCTTCTGGCAAGGAAAGCAGAATTTTTGTTACAGAAGAAAAGCAACAGCAAATGTGGTAGATGTAACATATCATAAGCCCCACAAGAAGCATAAAGTAATCCAATAGAAGCAGAAAGGGAGGAAGCAAAACATACACAAGTACCTTAGGATATATCCCTAGCACCAGGATCTCTAAAATAGGAGGGGTATTATTAGGGCCCTGCTCACATCATCTATGCTGGATGCAAGCAGTTCTCCAAACAGTGTTATTTGGAGCTTTGCTGTTTGTTTACATTTGGAGGTGTATTGCAGAGTTTGTGAGTATTTTCCCAGCTTAGGTGTGAAAAGCTCTGCCAAGTGTTTTTGGTTTTTGTTTTAGAATTATTGATTGTAAGTAAATGCCTGCAGAAAGAGTACTGTATTTACAAGCTATGTGATGTTGCAATGGCTAGTTGGCTTGGCAGCCAATAAGCATTAGGGAGATGTGCTCAGTGGCTGTCAAGATTGAGTTTTAAAATGAATATCCTGGCTTTTCTGGCCACTCTTCCCAATTCTTTTTCTTGAAGGACTGAGCATCTAAGTTGGGCAAGTGGAGAGATACTTTACCTAAAAACAAATTCAGGACTATTTTAATCAAATGGTCTACAACCAACCGGATTGAAGAATTCCCACAAAACATTAACCTTAATTAAGCCTGCCACGGGAACACAGCAAGAATAAACATTTTGTGATTAGTTATACAAGAGGTTATTATCTAGAACTACTTTTTATCTATAAAACAAGACAAATTGTATTCCATGCACACATTTCTCAGTTAACATTCTGGCATAGGGAAGAATAGTATTTTAAGTATAAAATTTGTGGGCAGTAGGGAAGCTGTTCTCCTCTGCTGATTCCCAGTAACAGTGATTGGTTTGGGTTCGCCTTAGCTGACCTTATTTATAGCTTCAGAACTCTGAAGAGAGATTGTGGAGAAGAATTCTTGGGTGGAGAGAAAGATCCAAGCGGATTTTGAGATTCCCACAAGACCTTTTCACCTTTTGGTGGGGTGGTTTACAGAGTATGAAGAATAGTGCGTGAAAGACATTGTGACAGAAAATTGCAGGTGTTAAGGAACTGTTTAGGAGAAAATGCAAAATTTGGAAATGTGAAGGAGTTAGCTTTAGAATTAAAGGAGAGTATGAAAGTGGAGTGAAACAGAAAGAAGGGAAGACATAGAAGATGGAATATCAGAAGTTGCTGAAAATTGAAAAATGTATCATCTCGAAAAGGTTCAGGGCTGGTGGAATGTGAAGGAAGTTAATTGTACCATATAATTTCTGATAGAATACAGCCTGAGAAGAACAGTCCCCAGCTAAGGAATGAATAGTGCTCAGTGTTAGATGAAGAGTAGCATTATCTGAGGAATATGGAATGGGAGCTGCTAGCAACTAGAGAGAGAGAGTTATTACTAATGTCAGTGTCAGAACACTATTGGAACAGTACTCTTATCAAGTAACAGAGGGAAGAAAATTCACTTTCTTTGATAATGGAGGACTTGAGATTTGTTTTTATAAAGAAATAAATATCGGTATATTTCTGGGTTTCTTTTTGCTTGATACAAAAATGGAGAAATGGACATGGAAATGGAGCCTGTTCTTTTAAGACCTTGGCTCTGTCCAACACTGAAGAGCGTTCTTTAAAAAGGCCCATACTGTTGTCCTTCCATCATGCTGTAACAGGACAATTTCAATAATGGATATGCTTGGGTCTCTGATTAGAGTAGTCAAAACCATTCTATGGTTTTATGGGAATCATCTTATGGAGCTTATTTCAGCTTTATTATTGCATCTTCCTGAATGTGTCAGAGATGTTTTTCAGTGTGAACAAGCATAAAACAGCCAAATTTTATGTTGTTACTTGTAGAAAATGTGAGAGTATTCTGATGTAATGTCCGGATCTGTTATAAATGGGATATTTCCATTTTAAATCTGTGCCATTAATATAAAGATATATAAAAGCTTATGTACTAAAGATCAATTGTGTTATATTCAAAGCTTCCCTGATTAAAGTTATAAGATAAGATAACCTTTATTGTCATTTTTTTACTGTAGGCACAACGGCACACATCAAAAATGAAATTTAGTTGCCCGCTCTCAAAGTGGAACACATACATGACACACACCTAACCATAGTATATACACATATGTATAGACCCACACCCCTACATATACATAACAAATAAATATTAAATACTGTCCATCTTGAATATATAATGGAAGGAGGAAGCTTGAGAGTTCACAAGGTTAAATGAATGATATTAAAGGTCCAGGACTATTCCTGGATAGCAATAAAATAATAAATAATTTCAGAGAAACTAGTTGGTAGTAGAAACAAATGTCATTTTCTTTTTTCTCCCAATATGTTTTAAAAAGTTAATCCAAATAGTATTTTCTATGACTCACAGCTATTATATAGATATGCAAATTTTAGTGTAATTGAAAACTATTTCTTAGTAATGAAAAGTAGCTATACCTTTACAAATAAAATAAATAATGTTCTAAAGTTCAAAATAATAACTTAGTATTTCTTTGTATCATTGTCCAATAAAAATAATGCAGCTATAACTATACTTCAAGAATCAGAGTAAATATTTTCAGTCAGACAACCAAGTATATCAAGTAAATTAGTCTTTGAACTTTAGAATAATGGTTGAACATAATTCCCCAAGCTTATTGGTATGTATATTTTTTTCTATATGTATTGGGACTAAATTCTGTGTACATCTAAAATGTTCATGTGAAAATCAAAACCATGGAAAAACTTTTATTTCAAAACACTTGTTTTTCTTCGTAACTCATTTATTACTTTGGACTTATGCATGAAACCAGGAACTTTGTTCCTTAGGAGTCCATCTGCTCCTGCTGTTTGTTCACCATCTGAAATCATAATCATCTGTTTGTGACACACTAATCATTTTCACAGTAACTAATTGTGATGTCACAAACAGATGATTATGATTTCAGGTGGTGAACAGCCAGCAGGAACTAATGAAGTTTGGAGGAACAAAGAAGAAAAAGCATGGGGAAAACAGATATTCATGTCATAGTTGTTGTTTTTTTTACAAATTCAAGTTTGCATGAATATAGTTATTTCTGGTCTTTTTCACAGCACCAGGTACGAAAACATGTCAAAACATTTTTAATCCCTAGTTGACTAAATCTCCCAGAAACACATTGTCATTTACTTCCATTTTTTGCATAAACACAGTACACCAAGACAGATACTATAAAATGCAGCATACTTGCAAGTATTTTATGTGAAATGAGAACCACATTTATAGACTTTGTGTTGAATAATTTTGAAAATTCTTTCTTGCATATCTCCACATGTTTCTTTTGATCGAGGGACAGGGAATATGTGTTGAGCCTTCCTATGGCTAATGTAACACTTGTGAACAATAACTACAGCTGTGTAAGATTGAATAAAATGCTTTCCTTATATTTCTTACCTGCTAAAATCTGATCTGGTACTTAAGAAAGAGATTGTTTTATTGTTTATTTATTGTTTTATTGTTTACTATGTCTAAAGTTTTACAGGATACCCATTTGCATTGTGTTTTACTAATTTGACTTTTACTTTTTAATGTGTGTGCATTTTTTCCTTAGATTTTTCAATGTGCCAAAAATCATACTTGGCACAAGTTCCATAATTGTCAAAAAAAATTGACAAAAAATCAACACCTGTGCACCTTGATGCTTTGTTGGGCAGAATAGAAACATTCTCTTAAATTCCTTGACATGATATCCCTAAAACTTTTTCCTGCCTATGAGGAACTTTATAATTTCATTTTTGTTGTTTATTTTTATTAAGTGATAGTGTCCAACTATTTTGCTTACTTTCAGCGCATATGCATCCCAAAGGTGTTATTTCATGAGGCAACTGAACTTTCTTGTTTTTCTTTGAAGATGTTTCGCTTCTAATACAAGAAGCTTCTTTAGCTCTGACTGAATGGTGGGGAATGGAAGGTTGGAAGGGAAGGAGAAGCGAATCATCTTCAAAGAAAAACAAGAAAGTGCAGTTGCCTTGTGAAAGAGCACCTTTTGGATAACTGTGACCTGGATGACTGAAAATCTCCATAGACATCCAGCGCATATGGTTTCAAAATCTCTTGTATGGTTCATACTCTAGCTATTGTGAGTCACTTTCAGAATGTGTAAGTATTACCTTAGTATTGGTATCAGCATTTTTCACAATGTTCTCATTTTTCTCAAGGAATTGTTTTACTTTATGAAGTTGCTGGACAACGTTTGAGAACAGAAAAAGAATATTGATCTCTGCTTCTTCAATTTTGTTACACAGAAACTGTTGAGTTTGAATATGTTGTTGAAAATTATGTACGCTTGACATTTTTGTGCATGTTTGTGGACTACTCTTTTCAGCAAAAATTTCCCAAATTTTGAATAAAGCCACAATGTTTCAAGTCAAAGGAGTTACAACTTTTTACCAGAATAAATTTTTCCAACTATTGATAGATGAATACCTCATATTTTTAAAATTTCCCAGTAGCACTTTCTAGAAAATACAATAATTGGAATTAGTTTTTCTTCATTTATGTTTTTATTTATAGCCATATTAAGTTATTTGTTCACTTATCATTGGTTTTGTGTCAGCAATATCCATCAACAAGGTTAAGAAACTGGTCATCTGTCATATGAGAGATAAGATTGCCCTTTGATAGCATTAAGAAAAACATCAATTTCCTACTCCTAGCCCCAAGCTAATTGTGAACAGATGCAAAATAATTTAAAGAATCTGAAGGTTGTCAATTTATATTTTCATTAAAGTTTGCTATCATATCTTTTTATTACTATAAAGACGTGTGTATAAACATTTCACAGTCTTGTTTTTAGTTTCCTTCATTGAGTTGAAGAGATTTGCTTAGTATTGCTTAGAATCTATTTTTACACAGAATCCTCCATTTTATTGCCAGGTTTTTGTGGCCCATAATACACTTTCAAGTGATAATGTGAACATATTGTCAATAAAAGCATTTTATGATGCTTAGCTGTACTTTACCATTGCTGTTATTCACACTTCTGAATTTCCATCTAGTTTCTGCTTCCATTAGCTGTGCCTCTTTATTCTTTATTCTCCTTTTAGGTCATAAAATTTAATAATATATAAGGCTAATGTTGTATTTTTAGTTAGGCTACAATTTCAGTTAGCAGATTTATTTTCACAGATGAGTGTCAGGGTTTCAGAGCATTTAGTTGTGATTTCTTTATTCTTTATCTATTAAAACCTAGAGAATCAGGTATTTATTGATTTTATATATATATGTGTGTGTATGTGTATGTATATGTGTATACATATTCAGTTAAGCAGATAGGTGTGCATATTCCTTACTCGTTGGAAACCAATTCTTTTAAGAGAGGTACATGCTGAAATACACGTTGGGCTGTAGTTAATGTTTTTCTACAGAGCATTTCTTTCAATGGAATGCATATACATCTTGCTGTACAAATCAACAGAGCTATTCATGTATACATTCCTTTTCAAAGTGTAATATAATTGGACCAGATTTTTACAATTAAGTTAGTTCCAGAGATAAGATGGATAATATTTACAGTGACAACATCAGGATGTTTTGCAAGGGATTTCATAATTATTTTATAGTTGTTCATATTCTTTATAAAATGAAGCAAACACAGTTAGTAATAAGAAACTGGAAATGAATTCAATTATTTTTATTAAATATTATTGATAATTTAAAATGGAAAGAGGTGAGAATGTAATAGAAAAGCAGAACTGAAATTAATGTTACACTGTTGTACTTTTTATTTATTAAACAGATATAAAATGAGAATTAGAAAATGGGTATTTCAAATGTAATTGAAATAAAAAGAAAGTCATTTACTGTAGGGACTGAGACAATTATATTTTAAATGTTATTTCTAGATAATATGGATAGTGGAAACCTCAAAAAAGTATTAGGTGACATATTTGTTTTTTGTGTATTCTGAATAGCTTCCAAAAACCTCAAAATAGAAGGTATTACATAAGTGGAAAGTCCTTGTCATTATTGCTAATTGAATGATCATATTACAATAATGTGGATGCAATTTAGAAACATATGGTATATTATGACAGAGAGCTTTTTATTCATCCTGTGATGCATATTAGTTGTTTTAACTTTTAAAGAGATTAGTAATCTGGAAGAATTCCCAACTATTGTTCCAGACAGCAGTTAGATATTTGGGTGGATCATGTAAAAACACTGAAAAGGCTGAGAGAGCATGTGAAATGTTTGTTTGAAGTGATATTACATCAGTGAACGAGACATCTGTACTTTTTGATGTGGTTTTAGAAGGTTTATAATATTGTACAGGAATTTTAAATGGGCACTCTTTCACCATATCAGTTCTATTATTTCTCTATTTTTCAGTTATGTTATTAAAGATGTGGCATCCTTATATATCTGGAGTGCTTTTATGTTAACTGAATTTGTACAGATCCAGTTCAAAGGAAATATGAGCACTTGCAGTTTCCCTGAGCTGGTGTTGCCTTTTGTTTTGTTTTTCTGTAGATATATCAAGAAAATCTTGTTTTACCATTGTAGTTCACTACTTATTATAGAACAAAAAGATGAGTATTTTCCTGATTAAAATAGGTGGGAGGCAGGTAAGGCACAATGAAATTAATAAATTCAATATTTTGCATCAGGGACAGTGCTTGCACCTGGCATTGCAGCTGCCAGCTGAGTTTACTATGGATACCCAGTTTGGATTTTCCCCCCAAAAGAAAAGAAGAATTGTGCTGGATTAGGCCAAAGACCTATCAGTCCTATATTCTGTTCACATTGTGATCTGCATGTACTTATGAGAAGCAACTCTGTTCCTCAGTAACTATATTGACACACATATTAAATACTTACATAATATCTTATCACATTGATAGCTACTGTATATTAGTGGCAGCATTCATAAATTTATATAATACTTTTGAAAACAATATCGATTGATATCCATTAATCTTATAGTTGTAAAGTAATATTTTCATATTTCTCAGTCTGAAATTTTATTTTCTATCATGTGATTTGATATCACATTGTTTAGTCACATTGTGAAAAATAAAATGTTGCCCAAGTACTTTGCTCCAGGCCTTAGAGTAGAGGTTTTCTTAAGTCTAGATCTACAATTGTAGAAACTCCTTATTATCAATAGCCAATATATATGTTAAAAATATTACCTATGTAATAAAAAGGAGGGTAGACGATTGCTCCATTGAACTGTATTATGAAATTGTCTTATAGATAGGCAATAATTCTTTAAGGATTAAAACAGAAATTTTTCTTACATGTGCTAAGTATTAGGGATTGGACCTGGGACTGTACATGTGCAAAGTTGAAGTTCGCTGAAGTAAACCGTATAGCCCCTTCAATTCACCAAGAGTGCCCAGATAAGGTGGTGAACTTAGGAATCAAAGGCCCAGATCTAATATTCTATTGAATCACACTGAAAATAAATTTAATTATATTTTGTAAAAAGCAGATATGAGATGATGATAGGTGATAGACAATAAGGACTATTAGGAAGAGAACACAAACTTCCTGATAACACATTTTGGTTTGGAGTCTCTTACCTAACCAAACAGAGAGGAATTACTCTATATACTACTTTAAATAACTGAGGGAAATACATTGTTTAAAATTACAAATAATTAAATACATTAAAATTACATGAAATTTAGAATGATTGTTGCTCTTAATTTTGGCACCCAAGGGAAATAAATCATCTGTCTCCTGATGTTTATCAATGGAAACCAGCTGCAACAAAACATCCCCCAGTGCCTCCATAAACTATCTGACATCCAAGGAAATGAGTCAGACATCTATTTGTTTTTTCAGTATATCTCCTGCCACTAAGAATACTGCTACAATTGCAAGGGAACTCCTCATGAATGGAACATCCTCAAGTGGTAAAGCTATAGGTCTAAAAGGAGTGTCATTCAAATCCCATTGTTGTATAGTATAGCCTTCAAAACAAGTGAGATACATGGCAGGTATAGTAGATTGGAATAAATTAGCCTTTACAAGCAGTACTCAGTCATTGTTGTATTATAATTGTAATCTAAATTAAAAAAAAAATCTTGCACAGCATTTGT
This sequence comes from Vipera berus, assembly GCF_964194415.1. Classification (NCBI taxonomy): domain Eukaryota; kingdom Metazoa; phylum Chordata; class Lepidosauria; order Squamata; family Viperidae; genus Vipera; species Vipera berus. The sequence continues at coordinate 183,454,370 of NC_138204.1, read as the reverse complement.
AAACTTAGCCAGTGTTCTAAGAAAGTAGAAGCTCCTGTAGGAGGACTGGCAGAGCCAACAAAAGGACTAAAAAGAGGGGCCAGTTTAGAGTCTGTTTAGAGTTTGTATCCACAAACAAGCTAAGTCCAGACCCCCCTTGATTGCCAATGAACCTTACTAGCTCTAACCGGTGATGATAGTTAGTTGAGAAGAATCCTGTGCATAGACTTTTAGAAATAAGTTAAATTGAATCTTCACATGGAGCTGGTTTTTCATACCCACTAAAGTAATCCACTTCCAACATGCTTTGATCCTGATTGATAATGGGTGACTATTATATTAGTTGTTATATTATTTGATATTGATTTTTTTTATTTTTCATTGTCTCACTATGCTTTGTTGTACACTGCCCAGGGTATCAATTGATTGGACATGAAATAAAATATTCCATATGCTAAATGAACCCATAGATACTGACCTCTTATCACCCATCGTGGTTTTGGTCAGTTGAAGCTTTCATATAATGTTTCTTAATAAAATTAAGAAGACATAAACTAGGATCTTAGCCTTAGTTGTACACATGCTACATTCCCTTTCTTTGGTAAAGAGAATACTAGTCAATTTTGGCAAATTTTGGCCAGTAGGACTCAAGCACAACAAAAAGAATAGCCCAGTTTACCCCAAGTGTGATGATACTATTCTGTGCATAGATAATTACACACTACTTTGCAAGCCACATATTGCAGCCTACATAGGAAGTATATGCAGTGCATATACACTAAGGATATGTTTCATTCTTATACTGTAGTGCAATTCAAGACAATATTTTTGCCAAGTTATTTCCATACTACCCTAGCTCTAGGATACTATTACTAGACACCGATTATGTGTGCCTTTCCCATTTCCCCACCTTCATTATTTATTTGAGCTTGAAAAACAGAAGCTTTGTTTTCTTTTTGCCAAGATTGTAGCTAATCACGCTTGCTTCATTCTTACTGAACTTTGGCAGATATTATCTGTAATTCTCACTTATACCTTTAGAGTTTCAAGAAGCTTGCAATTTTGGCTTCCTACCCATATTCTTTTGTCAAGTTCAGCTTAATATCTTGGCTGCCTGAATTTTTGGAAGGAGCAAGAAGCTCTGTGCTGGATCACTGAGCACCAAGGAGAAAGTTGAACAGAATCTCTGTGGGAAATGGCTTAGTGAGTTGTCAAATGCCTGTCACTGGTCTCTTCACTTTCTTACCACAGAAAACACTTTCTGTTCATGATTTTAAAAGTCTTTTCCTTTATAAGTTATTGTGTTTCAGCTGGTTTCCAATTTAAAAAACCCTACATCTACTGAAATACTGCACCATATTTTAAAAGAATAAAATAAAAAGATTTTCCTATTTTCTCAAGCAATAATCATTAACTTGTCCATCTTTTAAACCATAAACCTGTCTTTGTTTTCTACTGACAATCCTTGCATATACAGTTCAATGAACTGTAACACTTTTAAATTATTCAAAATGTAAACATTCAAAAATTACCTTCAAGGGTATTATTCAAAATGTAAACATTCAAAAATTACCTTCAAGGGTATTATTCACATAATAAGAAAGGGGGGGAAAATCATATGAATTCATAATTAATCTCCAGCTAGAAACGGCAACATTTTTTTCAAGATGGTTATTTGATGTGAATTTTTCTTAATTCATATTGCTTATAAAACAATACATGTTCTACAAGCAATAATTATTATGGGAAATATGGTCTGATTTTATTTATTTTTGCTAGATAAGCATATTAGTATATTCATTTTCTCCTTAAGTAATTTTTATATAAAAGCTTTAACAGTGTACTTCGATTAATTTCAAATTAATGGAGTCAAGTACTGAACATTTTGCAGTACTGAATAAAGCATTTTAATAGATTAGGTTACCTTGAGTATTTAAACCATTTTTTATATATACAGTATTACCTTTAAAATCATATTAGCTATGTGTAAAAACAAGATTGCAATTTATAATGTTAAAACACTTAAGTAGGAAAACTTTAAAAAAGGTTACAACCACTCATTCTGTGACCATTCAAAGTTATGAAAGAACATATGGTACTTACCATGTTTTCCCCAAAATAAGACCTACCCCAAAAATAAGACCTAGCTTGATTTTTGGGGTTGGGTCTAATATAAGCCCTATCCCAAAAGTAAGCCCTATATTGTGGTTGCCCATGGGGGGTGGGCATGGCTAGCTTGACATTGCTCATGTGGGACGTGAGGAAACCCAGCTGGGGAGAAGGTTCAGAATCTACAGAGTTTTGCATGGTACCAATGAGGTAGAAGATACTGTTACACTGTCCCTTGACTAGAAAAGGTCTAATTTGGGGATTGCTCCCCTTTTCCTTCAGCACGGCCAAACCTTCCTGCGCTTCTTTCAAATTCTGCCTCAAAGCCTCAGTGATTCAGTTCTCTTCCTGCCTTCCCAGCATGCAAACGTAACCCTACCCCTTTCCTTCGACTACCACCTCCTCATTTACCTATTTCCACCCACAAGGGGCAGGCTTGCTTTCTTGTTGCTTGTTCTTCTCCAGGACTGTTTTCTTGCAGAGGGCCTACAAACGTGACTTTGAGGCAGCAGCTGGGTGAGTTTCAATCACCAGGAGTGGCATCTCAATGCTGTGAGTTTGCTGTACCGCAAAAGTTTTGCTTGTTTACTTTCTCAGCAGCAGAATATGCCCCACTCTGAATGGAGAGGGGAGTACCGCCCATTGGTTTTTTGCTTATTTCAGGCCTCCGCCCAGTTTGGTGATTGGCTTATGGACGGCTCCTCTTCAGCCTGGTCTATGCTGGGTGCTGAAGTTCTGTCCAAGTGAGGTTTAGCAGGTTGAAGGAGGAGTCAGACTTGCTTCTTGGCAGTAGCAGCAGTAGCAACAAGAGCCTGCCAAATCTATGCCATTCACAGCTTTCACTGGCAGTCTGGTCTGGGGCTGCCCATGCTTCATCTTCCTTGCATCCTGCCCACCAGAAATGGGAATGGGGGTTGGCCTGGGGGTGACAAATCCTGCAAGACCTTGGCGGGCCCACTCCCCATTCCTCCTGTAGTGCCAGGCAGCACTGCTAGCTGCCTGCGCTTGCCAGGTGCAGGTGGTGCCAACTGCTCCTCCTGCTCTCATGAAGCCGTGCTAGGACAGGAGGTTGTTCTTGGCACACTTTGTGGCGTTCCAGCCTTTCCATTGGAGTCCATTCAGTATTACCAGTAAATAGAAAGCAACATGAGGAAGTGGATGGGGAGTGGGCCTGTCGAGGTCTCGCGGGATCCCAATGGAAAGGCTGGAACACACAAAGTGTGCCAAGAATGGCCTCCTTCCTGGCAATTGAAACTCACCCAGCTGCTGCCTCAAAGTTACATTTGTAGACCCTCTGCACGAAAACAGTCCGGGAGAAGAGCAAACAACGAGAAAGAAAGCCTGACCCTCATGGGTGAAAATAGGTAAATGAGGAGGTGGTAGTTGAAGGAAGGAGGTGGAGTTAGGCTTACAGGCTGGGAAGGCGGGGAGAGAATTGAATCGCTGAAGCTTTGAGGCAGAATTGGAAAGAAGAGCGGGGAGCTTGGGCTGTGCTGAAGGAAAAGGGGAGCAATCCCTGAATTATACCCTTTCTAGTCAAGGGACAATGTAAAAGCTGAAACCACAATCATTAGTCACCTTGGATTAAATGGCTTTGGTGCGATAACAGTATCTTCTACCTCATTGGTACCATGCAAAACTCCATAGTTTCTGTCCCTCCCCCCACCTCTGCCTGCTGCCAATGCCGTCTCCTTGGGGTGAGGTGAGGCAGGTGATGGGGCGAGAGTAGTACCATGCCATGGCTCCCACCTTCCAACCTGGTCCTTCAGCGAGCCTATTCCACCCCACCCCACCTGCAACTGACCCCCTTCCCCACACCTCCACCTGCAAAATAAGACATCCCCTCAAAAGACCTAGTGCCTCTTTGGGAGGCAAAAAAATATATAAGACTGAGTCTTATTTTCGGGGAAACATGGTACGACCAGTCCATGAAGTTCCAGTTATCACAGCATTCCTTTAGTCACATGATCACAATTTGTGTACTTGGCAACTGACTTGCACTTACAACAGTTGTAGCATCCTGTGGTCACATGATCACTACTCACAATTTTCCCTGCCAACTACCCACAAGTGAAGTCAAATCACTTTGATAAGTTGCTCCCACCACTTTTTCTGTTATGAAATATGAGATCCCAAGGACAGGGATCCCATCATAACCCCAAGAACTCCCTGTACGTTGCAACTGTTATTGCAGTGCCTCCTTGCTAACATATTACCATGCATGCACTACGACAATGGTTAATCAGATAGGAACTAATAAAAACATATTTAGGTTAATTGAGTGGATTTATTAAATAAATATATTTAGAGTATCTAAAGTGTAAACTCCATCACTTGAAATTACGTAAGGAGCAGAATACTTGCTGGGTGAATAGAATGAACAAAAGTCATTGTGTAATCGACATGGCCAGTTTCTAAATGTGATAAACAAACAAATAAATAAATATTATAGCATACTCAGATGGAGTTTAGGAATATTTTTTTTACTAAAAATCAAACCTATCAGTGTTCCAGTATTGCTTTTAGATGATCAAAGTATGTGTAGTTTTAGTGTCCTAGCTGGAAGATATCCTCGACAATCTTAGCATTGACACTTCCTTTTCTGGTGAAATTTTACTACCACCTATCAAAGTTCTAACAAAACTTCCTTCCCGTCCACAATTTATTTAACTAGTAGGAAGTGTGACCTTCTCAGAGGTTAAAAGTACTGTAGTCTATATAAAGTTAAGTAAATTATTTTCAGTTCTCTACCTGCAAAGATTACTTTATATTTAATGCATACAATATGCCCTTCAGTGCAACTGCAGTATTTTTGCTTTTTTGACACTTTTTACAACTGTTCATCAGAAAATACACAGATTATCCACATTTGGTGCACTTCAGAATAACTCTGTTAATGTCAACATCATACTGATACTCATCAGCGACTGGAGCATAAGATCCAAGGACATGGGTTAGTCTAATAATCAATCTAATCTGGATTTTTTTTAAAGTAGGATCATATAATACTTAGGAGTCACAGTTGTGAGATGTGTAGCACATATAAATCAATACGTATATATTAAAATGAATAAACTATTCAAAGAGCATAGATTTATAGTGAACATTATTACTGAATTTTTATATGAATTTATATTTATGTTTTATTTTTTTATTTTAAAATAGACATTTTGAATCCTTATTTGAATAAAAAAGCTGGTTATGATTCAAAATAAATAACAGAATATTCTATTCTTACATATATATTAATGTTTTATGCAATAACAAATGGCATTCTTATTTTCTCTAGAATATGTTAATTGGGTTTGGATCTGTCCATGTTATGAATATTCCTCTATTACATAGGCTGTATTGGCCTGAAATGGACTGAAGACTCAGGCTGCATGCCTACTGTGACATGATTTAGAAAAGCACCTGTAAAACATTATATTTTTTGAACAGAGTGCATATATCATAATGGCACTTGTTTAAGTAAAATAGGTTTCTTTGATTTAACAGCGTAACAGAGTGAGCGCCTGTTACTTGTCCCAGCTTCTGCCAACCTAGCAGTTCGAAAGCACGTAAAAATGCAAGTAGAAAAATAGGGACCACTACGGTGGGAAGGTAACAGCGTTCCGTGCGCCTTTGGCGTCTAGTCATGCCGGCCACATGACCACGGAGACGTCCTTGGACAAGCGCTGGCTCTTTGGCTTTGAAATGGAGATGAGCACCGGCCCCTAGAGTCGGAAACGACTAGCACGCATGTGCGGGGGAACCTTTACCTTTACCTTATGCTGTCATGTACTCATGGTAGCTTACAAACTTTAGAAGCAAAAACAGAATATAAAGATGTTTAAAACAGATTAAAAATAACAACAAAGTAAATATAAATACTGAAATCCTAAATCATTTAACAATTAACAGCCAAGCAGACAGTGGGAGCATAACATAATGTAGCCTGGGATCAATGCAAAAAATAAAATAAAATGCTCGTTATTCCAAAACAAAACAAAACAAAACAAAAAACCCACCTAACCTCTGACAGCAGGGTCGTCTTCAAAAATAGTTCTCTTGCGGACCTTAACAACTAGTTAGGGTTATAATCTTTCTTGAGCTATAAAACAAGTCTGTTTCTCCCAAATGATTGGCATTCTGAAGCTATCTTCATGAAGCTGCATTTTGAGAAAACTTGCATTGCTCTTATGAATGAGGCCTGCATGTTTGTTTGTTTGTTTTTAAACCCTATATTGATAGAATCTAGGATGTGTTCACATGTTATGTGCAGGTCTGTCACTTGGTAACAATGTTAGTTGCGAAGTCATGTCCAACCCATCGCAACCCCATGGACAATGTTCCTCCAGGCCTTCCTCTCCTCTACCATCTTCTGGAGTCCATTTAAGCTCACAACTACTGCTTCAGTGACTCCACCCAGCCACCTCATTCTCTGTCGTCCCCTTCTTCTCTTGCCCTCAATCTTTCCCAGCATTAGGCTCTTCTCCAGTGAATCCTTCCTTTTCATTAGGTGGCCAAAGTATTTGAGTTTCAACTTCAGGATCTGGCCTTCTAAAGAGCAGTCAAGGTTGATCTCCTCTGGGACTGACCGGTTTGATCGCCTTGCAGTCCAAGGGATTCGTAGGAATCTTCTCCAGCACCATAGTTCAAAGGCCTCAATTCTTTGGCACTCAGCCTTTCTTATGGTCCAGCTTTCACAGCTTGGTAACAATAGCCAAGTAATATCCTTAATTTGAAAAAGAGGAAGGACTATAAATTCATAATCATGGTTATTCAAAATAAATTGCCAGTTTGAAAGCATTTAAGCACATTTATTTGATGTTTTATACCTAATAATAAATCCTAGTCATCATAATATGTAAGTGCTATTGATAAATAAAATGCAGCAGATGACTTGATCTCTAAAGTGCATTCCAGAGATGAATGACTCCCACCTTCTCTTCTCCCTAAATTAACATTTTATTTATTCTTCATACCTTCGCTGGAGAATTCCGCAACCTTTTAAAGCAGATGAATGGAAATGACATTTATACCTTCATAACTCACTAATCATCTTTCATATTATTAGAGAGTTTGTTTTATTATTTGAGACTGATCTTTTCACTGATAGATTATTATTTATGATTATTTGAACAGTGGCAGCTTACAGTCAAGAAGTTGGGTTAGTCTTCTGTTCTAGTTATAATTATTGATGTCAGTAAGCTACCTTCTTTCATAAGTTTATTGGTGCATTTCAGTGCTCAGATTGCTGGATATTTGGGGTGACTTCACGCTAACTGAGCAAAACAAAAAACCTTTCTATTTTATCTAATTAGATGACCCTCTCCCACAGCAAAAAAGATAGTCATTGGTTTAATCTTTTAGTGAAAAAAGGACAAGGGGTGACACGTTAGTGATGTTCCAATATTAGAAGGGTTGCTACAAAGAGGAGGGGGTCAACCTATTTTCCAAGTCACCAGAAGGCAAGAAATAATGGATGGAAACTAATCAAGGAGCGAAGCAATCTAGAACTCAGGAGAAATTTCCTAAAAGTGAGAACAATCAACTAGTGAAACAGTTTGCCTTCAGAAGTTGTGGGCACTCTATCACTGGAGAGTAATAATAATAATAATAATAATAATAATAATAATAATAATAATAATAATAATAATAATAATAATAATAATAATAATAATAATAATTTTATTTATATACCGCCCTTCTCCCGAAGGACTCAGGGCAGTGAACAGGGCAAATATATAAAAATACAAAAATACAAAAGTTAAAAAGAATTAAATACAATGCCCAAACTAAAACAGTAAATACATATATTAAAAAACAACAATAAAATCCCAAACCCAACCCCCATCAGGCCAGGCCGGCTTGTTCGAATAAATGCGTCTTCAGATCGCGTCGGAAGGAGCGAAGGTCGGGCGCCATCCGGAGCTCGACCGGCAGCCGATTCCATAAATCCGGGGCGCCCACAGAGAGGAGACTGAACAGTCATTTGTCTGAAATGTATAGGATCTTTTGCTTGAGCAAGGGATTAGACTAGAACACCTCCAAGGTCCTTTCCATCTTTTTTATTCTGTTATTCTGCTAATCTGTTACTCAGTTAGGTGCCCAAAAGTATTTTATTTTGAATTTTATGCAGCATCTAGGGACAGATTTCTCTATTTTTCTCATTGTTCAGCTTTGAAAAATGCTGTTCAGAAAGTAAACAAGTCAGTCAGATATTTACAAGGAAGAACGCTGAAGTGTTTGGACTGACATTGAAAGTTGCATGAGGTTGATGCTGATTTTTTCTTAAGATAGAGAAAGCAATGATACTGACTCTGAAATCCAAATTTCTGTAGCATAACATTTAAAATTAACACATTTAAGATCACATAAATTGTATGTGGATGTTCTTTAAGTAGAGTTTGAACTTGTTTCTGCTCCCAGTTCAAGGTTGCTCCAAGTTTCCGGATCTAGTCGTGCTTAGTTAAGACTTAGTGAACCCCAACTGGTATGAGTATTTTGTCCCATTGATTTCAGTAGATCTTTTCTTTTGCAAGTTTTGTTATCTTCACCAGGCTCTTCCAATCAAGGTCTTTATAGCGCTATGTAAATTTATTCTTCAGGGACTATGTTCAGAACATTACTATGTTCTCTGGTCTGGCAACAGGACTTGGTTATCTTGCTAATTTTTACCTAATAATTTGCCTATGATCCAAATTAAGACGAGGAAAGCAACAAAAAATGGATTGACACTGAGATTTTTTCTGCTTCCCATTTCTGCTTTTAATTCCAACTGCAAGAAAACAACCAAGCTTAGAGAGCACCAAGGACTCCTCATTTCAACGTTGAGCTACAAATATTGTTCTTCATCGGCTTTTGATTCCCTTGGAAACTTAGTAGATCATAGTAGGCCATAGTAGATCATTTGATACAATGAAGAACCACATTTGTTATCATCTGCAGTACCTATTTCCTATAGCAGAAAAGGCCTTTTAAATTTGAAATTAGCTTTTTTTATGCACATATGGATTTTCACATAATTATCGGAATTGGGAAGATTAGTAAGCAATAGGCATCCAGTTGAACTGTATTGTTGAAAAATGAGAAAGAATTGTATTTTTAAAATATTTGAGTATATCACATGTTTATATAAAGTATTATTGTTCAGTGGTGTAATTATTCTGGACTTTGGGATACTTTTCTCTTTCATTTCACTTCTATATGCTACAATTCAATCTCATTCAGAAAGCATCCCAATTTTGTTGTTGTTAGTTGCGAAGTCGTGTCCGACCCATCGCGACCCTATGGACAATGTTCCTCCAGGCCTTCCTGTCCTCTACCATCTTCTGGAGTCCATTTAAGCTCACACCTACTGCTTCAGTGACTCCATCCAGCCACCTCATTCTCTGTCGTCCCCTTCTTCTCTTGCCCTCAATCTTTCCCAGCATTAGGCTCTTCTCCAGTGAGTCCTTCCTTCTCATTAGGTGGCCAAAGTATTTGAGTTTGAGCTTCAGGATCTGGCCTTCTAAAGAGCAGTCAGGGTTGATCTCCTCTAGGACTGACCGGTTTGATCGCCTTGCAGTCCAAGGGACTCGCAGGAGTCTTCTCCAGCACCATAGTTCAAAGGCCTCAATTCTTTGGCGCTCAGCCTTTCTTATGGTCCAGCTTTCACTGCCATACATTGCAACTGGGAAGACCATAGCCTTGACTATACGCACTTTTGTTGACAGGGTGATGTCTCTGCTTTTTAGTGTGCTGTCTAGATTTGCCATGGCTTTCCTCCCCAGGAGCAAGCGTCTTTTAATTTCTTGGCTACAGTCCCCATCTGCAGTGATCTTGGAGCCCAGGAAAATAAAATCTGTCACTACCTCCATTTCTTCCCCATCTATTTGCCAGGAATTGAGAGGGCCGGATGCCATGATCTTGGTTTTCTTAATGTTAAGTTTCAACCCAACTTTTGCACTCTCCTTCTTCACTCGCAACAAGAGGCTCTTTAGTTCCTCTTCACTTTCTGCCATTAGAGTGGTATCATCTGCATATCTTAGGTTGTTGATGTTTCTTCCGGCAATCTTAATTCCAACTTTTGATTCATCTAGCCCTGCCTTTCTCATGATGTGCTCTGCATATAAATTAAATAGGCAAGGCGACAGTATACAGCCTTGCCGGACTCCTTTCCCAATTTTGAACCAATCAGTGGTTCCGTGTCCAGTTCTCACTGTTGCTTCTTGGCCCGCATATAGGTTTCTCAAGAGACAAATAAGATGGTCTGGTATGCCCATCTCTTTAAGGACTTGCCACAGTTTGTTATGATCCACACAATCAAAGGCTTTAGCATAGTCAATGAAGCAGAAGTAGATGTTTTTCTGGAACTCTCTAGCTTTTTCCATGATCCAGCGTATGTTAGCAATTTGATCTCTAGTTCCTCTGCCTCTTCGAAATCCTGCCTGTACTTCTGGTAGTTCTCGATCCACATACTGCTGGAGTCTAGCTTGTAGAATTTTAAGCATAACTTTACTAGCATGAGAAATGAGTGCAATGGTGCGATAGTTTGAACATTCTTTGGCACTGCCTTTCTTTGGAATTGGAATGTAAACTGATCTTTTCCAATCCTGTGGCCACTGTTGAGTTTTCCAAATTTGCTGGCAAATTGAGTGTAGCACTTTTACTGCATCGTCTTTTAAGATTTTGAATAGCTCAGCTGGAATACTGTCACCTCCACTAGCTTTGTTGTTGCTCAGCTTTTCTAAGGCCCACTTCACTTCACATTCTAGGATGTCTGGCTCGAGGTCAGTGACCACCTCATTGTGATTGTCAGGGATGTTAAGCTCATTCCTGTATAGTTCTTCTGTGTAATTTTGCCACCTCTTCTTAATCTCTTCTGCCTCTGTTAGGTCCCTGCCATTTTGGTCCTTTATCATGCCCATTTTTGCATGAAACATTCCTTTCATCTCTCCAATTTTCTTGAAAAGATCTCTGGTCCTCCCTATTCTATTGTTTCTTCTATTTCTTTGCATTGTTCATTTAAGAAGGCATTCTTATCTCTTCTAGCTATTCTTTGGAATTCTGCAATTAATTGGGCATATCTTTCTTTTTCTCCCTTGCCTTTCGCTTCCCTCCTTTCCTCAGCTATTTGCAAAGCTTCCTCAGACAGCCATTTTGCTTTCTTGCATTTCTTTTTCTTTGGGATGGTTTTGGTTGCTACCTGTTGTACAATGTTGCGAACCTCTGTCCATAGTTCTTCAGGCACTCTGTCTATCAGATCTAATTCCTTAAATCTATTTGTCACCTCTACTGTATATTGAACAGGGATATGATTTAACTCATACCTGACTGGCCTAGCGCTTTTCCCTACTTTCTTTAATTTAAGCCTAAACTTTGCAACAAGAAGCTCATGGTCTGAGCCACAGTCAGCTCCTGGTCTTGTTTTTACTGACTGTATAGAGCTTCTCCATCTTTGGCTGCAGAGTCAATCTGATTTCTGTGTTGACCGTCTGGTGATGTCCATGTGTAAAGCCGTCTCTTGGGTTGTTGGAAAAGAGTGTTTGCTATGACCATCGTATTCTCTTGACAAAATTCTATCAGCCTGTGCCCTGCTTCATTTTGTACTCCAAGGCCAAACTTGCCTGTTATTCCGGTTATCTTTTGGCTTCCTACTTTAGCATTCCAATCCCCCATGACGATAAGGACATCATTTTTGGGTGTTAGTTCTATAAGGTGCTGTAGGGCTTCATAGAACCGGTCAATTTCATCCTCTTCAGCACCGGTGGTTGGGGCATAGACTTGGACTACTGTGATATTGAATGGTTTGCCTTGGATTCGAACTGAGATCATTCTGTCATTTTGAGGATTGTATCCCAGTATTGCTTTTCCTACTTTTTTATTGACTATGAAGGCTACTCCATTTCTTCTGAGGGATTCTTGCCCGCAGTAGTATACCTGATGGTCGTCTGAATTAAATTCACCCATTCCTGTCCATTTTAGTTCGCTGATACCTAAGATGTCGATGTTTAGTCTTGTCATCTCTTGTTTGACCACGTCCAGCTTTCCTTGATTCATGGATCTTACATTCCAGGTTCCTATGGAGAAAAAATCTTTACAGCATCGGACTTTCCTTTCACCACCAGACATATCCACAGCTGAGCGTCCTTTCGGCTTTGGCCCAGTCGCTTCATTCTTTCTGGCGCTACTAGTACTAGCCCTCTGCTCTTCCCCAGTAGCATACTGGACGCCTTCCGACCTGAGGGGCTCATCTTCCAGCGTCATATCGTTTTGCCTTTTGGTACTGTCCATAGGGTTTTCATGGCAAAGATACTGGAGTGGGTTGCCATTTCCTTCTCCAGTGGATCACGTTTTGTCAGAACTCTCTGCTATGACCTTTCCGTCTTAGGTGGCCCTGCACGGCATAGCTCATAGCTTCATTGAATTACGCAAGCCCCTTCGCCACGACAAGGCAGTAATCCATGAAGGGGTCCCAATTTTATGGGTAGCATTTTCCATGGATTCTGGGATAGGCCCATTGAAAGAAGAGAAGAGATGCTCCCATCTTTGAGCTCATTTTGATGGCAGGGTACTGAATGAAAAGAAGTACTACTACTAAAAATGGAAAGATTATATATGAAAATAGAGGTGTGGTGATCATGAATGGAATAATGTAATTCTGAATTATTTATTAATATGCTCCACAATGTAACTCATTCTTGAAACTACTTTTACACATGGATAAATCTAAATGACATTTTTAACACTGATACACTGGAGGGTTTCCCCCCCCCCTAAAATAGCTGTAAAACTGTTAGAACCTTTCACAATAAAGTAACCAGTACTAAACAAAGCAGCTTGTGCTCTCTGCCAAATTCCTGTTAAGCAAATCTTTGATAAAATTAGATGCCAACCTTTTACTGGAATGAAGCCAACACTTCAAAAAGCTTAAGTTGCTACAGACAGAACAGCAAAATCATAGTGCTGAATTGTTTGTCAGGTGATACTTGCTCAAAATTAAATTCAGCGCACTTAGTTTATAAAAATATTTCTCCAAAATAAAAGCCAGAAATATAAATTAAAATGGGGGGGTGGGGTAGAGAGAGAATTGGACTGGAGAATATCAGTTTGTAAACCTCCAGCATATGGAGAATGAAAGAGCTTTTCTTTTCTTTTCTTTCTTTTCTTTTCTTTTCTTTTCTTTTCTTTTCTTTTCTTTTCTTTTCTTTTCTTTTCTTTTCTTTTCTTTTCTTTTCTTTTCTTTTCTTTTCTTTTGCACAAATGAAAATAGCTCTGGTTGCTCAATGTCATATTGTGAGGCTATAATTGAATTACCGTCATAATTTTCAACAGTTTTGAACAGACTGATCAATACCATTTGCCCATTAATTTGCATGCATTCCAGATCTGACTTCACTAGCAAGCATAAAATCTTTCTTCATTCTCACTTTAGACAAATAACAGTTCTACTAACTGAGAAGAAAATTAGTAGCAGGTGAAAAACATTTCCACTGAGGCAGAAAACAAAATATTATTTGAAATATGATCTTTTTTATTAACTAAACCTACCTTAATTCTTTACTGAGATTGGATACAGCTTACTCAGTTATTCAGCAGGATCACATATTGTCAAAAGAAATGTATTGTATTCTATATATAGAGGGTTAGCAGGCTTTGAACTAGTTTTTTTATAAAAGTCTTTGCGGGTGTTTACTTTGCCTATGATGAAATAAGAGGTAATTGAGACCTCTCTCTATATATTTGGCAATCTTTATTTTTTTATTATGAAATCTAAAGAAATTTTAGTATTTTGCTTGTGAATATATTAAGCTATTGTCAACAGAATTCATGCCATACAGAATAATAAATTTGGTTTTCTCTCTCGTTGCTCTCATTCATTTTAGTGAAGCCTCTAATTTTTTCTTAAATGATTGTATATATATATATATAAGATTTGTCCCATGTTTGGGGCCTAGCAAGGTAATCTAAATGCTTCACAAACATTTAACACATATCTCCCTTGCTTCTCAGCTAACAAAGAGAGAGAGAGAGCCTGTGGCCTAGGGGTTAAAACAATTGCCTAATGTGCAATCAGCCCAGGTTCGAATCTCAGAAGGGTATGGCTGACTGATGAGAACAAATAAGTTTGAAATGCAAACTTTAATTCTTTGTTAGCAATCCAAAAAATTTACACAAATATGAGCTGTCACTACTGTGACCACTGCCTGTGGATGGCCTTGGGTTAGGCTGAAACAGGAAATAAGATTTGTCCCATGTTTGGGGCTTAGCAAGGTAATCTAAATACTTAACAAACATTTAACATACACACACACACACACACATACACACACACACATATATATATAATATTATACATATATATATATATATATATATATATATATATATATATATATATATATAATTTTAATTCCATTTATATCCCGCCCTTCTCCAAAGACTCAGGGCGGCTTACAAGCTTAGCAGTAGCCTTCATTCTATGTATATGCCTGCTTATTAGGGCTTTCACACCCCCCCCAAGCGGCATTATTACAAAGTGAGCTTAATTGCCCCCAACAATCTGGGTCCTCATATATATATATATATATATATATATATATATATATATATATATATATATATATATATATGTATGTATGTATGTATGTATGTATGTATGTATGTATATATGTGTATATATATATATATATATATATATATATATATATATATATATATATATATATATATATATATATATATATATATATATATATATTCCTTAATCAAGTTAAAAATACTAATCCCAGGCATATTGAAATTAAAAACAGAAATCCGAACACAGGGACAAGGTAACTGCCAACATCGTCAGGATGGAATTGCTGGAGGGATGAAAACCACATTTATATCATTGGCGCTTTTGCGCTCTACTCATGGAGCGTGTCACTGGTCTGTTTGTTTCTATCAGCCATATTCTCTCAGACTGCTTCGCACTCATTTTCATGGAGCGCGGTTGCATCTGGATGCTCGCTGTCAATGGGGGATCGCTGTTTGTTCTTCCGATCGCGATCAATGCCCTTGTCATCACACGTGTCCTCATGCCAGAAGCTCTTGGGGATTGCTCCTCCCCCTTCCTGCTTTTTGTAATGCGGGATTGCTGTATAGTCGTATGATCTTGATCTTGGCTCAACGGAATACTCTGTGAGTATTCGCGTTGTCTGCGCCGTTCCTCTTCCCAACTCCTGAGGGCTTGGTATGCAGGGAGGAGGTCTATATGACGGTTAATTGAGGAGCGATCTGAGAACCAGGCCTCTTTGAACAATCAGCTGCCCTTGGTATTATCACTGGCAATCACCTCGGCCCCTGCCAAATCAAAGGTGTGATTGTATGTAGCTATGCGTGCCCATACCTGCGAATGCTGTTCCTGTCTTTTAACCACAAGCTATATATACTATATATACTAACTTTAACTAATTTAAAATTAAAATGAAACACTTGGATGTATAATAAGAATGGTGGCTTTAAAGGTACATATGCCACCAAAAACAGCCTCTAGAATTATTCTGGAGTTACTAAATTCTAATTTTGAACATGACAAAATGAAAAAAAAAATATATATAAGCAAATTCAATTAATGACATTGAATTAAATTTAGATTTACAGTAAGTTATAGTTAGTTAACTTCTCCTTATCATTGGTTTGCTTCAGCGTGCACATATTAGGGACAGTTGCCCCAAACATGTTTTTGTGCCTATCTGTTCTAGTACTATACTTCCCATTTTGTGCCTTTCCAGATAATTTGGAAAGTGTCACCAGTGTTAAGAACTGTAATCTAAAAATCCTAGGAGGATGCAGATTGAAGTTAGAATACTGGAATAAAATCTAGCTCTAGTTTTCATGCAGCTGTGAAGTGACTCACATTGAGTGAGTCACATTGGGTGACTCACATTCTTTTCTTAAACTGCTTTACACAATTGTTGTAACCTTGAAAATGAAAAAAATAAATAATTAGTTACATGAGTCTAAAAGCTTGAAGATGTTTTATCTGCTTCATGCCACAGCCAAATATGAACATGTTATTCAATATTTTTGTACATTTCAAAGTATGCTAAACACTACACAGCACATTTAAAAATTTTGCAGTGATGTAGAATTCATTCATTCATAATAATGTCCATAGCTTTGGTTCTAGTAATCTATGTTGTTTTATTTTGTTCTCCTTCTCTATAACCATTTATGTTTTCTCTCCATAAACGCTTGTAATATCATATATTAGGGATGATACTATAAAAAAGTTCTCATTTAACAACCATAATTGGGACCACCAGCTCCTTTGTTAAGAGAAACAACCAATAAATGGAAATCACATGATGAGGGAACTGCTCTAGCAGGGCGCTGCCAGTATTCAGCTGCTTGATTCAATAGTTCGCCACTGTAAGGCAGACACAGCAGTTAATGAGTCTGAGGAGTACTAATCAAACATGTTTTCTTGACACAGTGATTGTATTATCTATCACATGTAAATGTACAGGCCTTTACAGTTAATGCTCTTGGAAGTGGTCTTGCTTAAATAGGTATATTTGCATTGTATTTAGGTTTAATCCACAGACTGAGTCATTAGCAACTCCCTTGTGAGATTAGCAAAATATTTAATTGCAATGTAAATCAAAACCCCCAGTATTTTCAGGAAAATAAGGGTTATTAAAGAATTTTAATGTCATATTAAGAGAAATCAGATTAGAATTTTGGCTTGTGTGAGGTAGGTGGGAGAGAGAGAGGGGGGGAAGGTACTAGAACTCACAGTCTTTTGGTTTCCAGGTCAGCACCTTAACCTCTATACCAAACTGACTCTTTTAGTAGACATAAATAAGTACCAAATTATGTTTTGATTTGTTACTATAATATACCAATAAGTAGAATTAATACAAATACAAAACAATGTATGTAAAAAATACCAAAAAAGAAAAGAAAATAATGAGAAAACAATTCTAAATACATAATGCATATTACAAAAGCTCTGTCTTGGCAAATCACTCAAATAAAGGTTTAACCTGTACAGAATCATATTCTGTCCACATACAATCATATTGATCAGTCTTTTCATGGTATTGATAAGTAATTGAGATCAAAAATTGAAAGCGATCGTATTTATAGTTCAGTTGAAATAGTAGCTTCTTTCCCAAAGCACAGCCACTGCTTTAGCTATGCTTCAAGTTCAAGAAATCCAAAAGTCTTCATAGATCAATTCCAAGGTTTGCTTTATAATTGAGCATGACATTAACTTATTTAAATCTTATTCCTCTTGGCAGAATCATATTAATAAAGTTTTAAATGTCAGTCGGAAATAGAATTACTTTATAGCAAGCCCAAATCATATGTTTAAAACTCCTGTCAAATAGAGTGCACTTGTAGAGTCCAAATAGTTTTGTAATCTTGGTGAGCAACAACTGTCATTTTTCAGTTCTCAAAAATTTCCTTTGTTTAAGCCACAACACATTACCACATCTCTGTATTGTAAATATTAGACGTTCATCATGAATATCCTGAATTCTGTTCTTTAAATAGGGCAGGTTTTTCCATATTTGCATGAGATTATATTGAACAACTCTAATTTCTGCTTGAAATGCTAGAAGTTCAATACTTTTGCCACAATGAGCTTAGAATCATTTCCCTAAATGAATAAGTGAAGAAGACACATTTGTTTAAATGGGCTGTCTTTTAAATAAGTTTTATTTAAAAAAATCATGTTTTAAGTTATATTTATGCAGAAATATTAAAAATACAAGAGTTCACAAGCTTATGAGTATCACTTTAAATATATTGCCCATTAAGTAATTGTATGGGTTCTCTAACAAGTCTTGTACTGACATAAATCAGAAGCCGTAGAAAATTAATAATGTGCAACTGGATATTTTTTTTCATTGTTTAAATAAATAAATATTATAGATATTACTTTAAGCAGTTTCACCATGGCAAATGGCAGTAGGTTGTCAATGGTTGGGATCTGCGCACTGAAGGACATAGAGGCATTTTATTGCTAGTTTATTCTGTCTGGCCTTCTGAAATTCTTGTTGGTGTTTTGAGTCACACAGGGTGTGTTTCATGGGTTGGATGCATGAACTTCATTATCATCACTTTTAAAATAATTTTTAAAGTTAATAAATGTTAAAGGAAGAAAGCATATAACCAGAAAGAAATGTGTTTTCAAACTGTGAGCAGCAAAGCTGTGGTGTGGGAAAATTTCTTCACCTAACTACTTTTTAAATCCCATTGATATCTGCTTAATGAAAGGCCAATGCGTTTTACATACAAATGCATGGAAATGAAACAGAAAATATCTTTTAATTATTTACAGACAATAGCACTAAATAATACATGGCTGCTTAAGAGTAAAACCCTTCACCTACAGTTCCTGTTATAAGCTCCTAGTTTGCCAATTTTCTTCTTGAGCCCTCTGATACTATGCCCTCTGACATAGATTTCGTCTTCTGAGAATCAGCAAGAAATAAGTCTAGCTCAGGAATATGAAAATACAGAGACATGGCAGAGCATCTAAAAAGTAGCAGAAAGTGAAATACAGAGAATCAGAAAATGAACCCAACAAATTGTTATGTTGAACCCCTTAGCCTTTAGAGATTGTGAATGAGAAATCTTCAAAGAAGCTCAGTAAAAAGCAGCTGAACGGAATAAATGTATTTGGGTTGGCACAGGGATTGAAGAATTACTTCTCCAAGGGATGATGGGTCCGGGTACACAAATTCCGAAATCAGGTATCTGGCATGCAAGCAAATTGTAGTGTGGCAAAATTAACTTTATATTTAATTCAGGTAGAGTTTGTGCCACATTCCTGGCTCATTTTTGGAAACTCTTTCAGGTTAAAATATTTGCTTTATAGTTGTTTTATTTTTATTTTTCTTATTATTAGGCTCTCTCGGCGGAGAGTCAGAGATGAGCACCACCCACTTGAGTTGGTCATGACTGAACAAGGGAAACCTTTAAACATTTCTGCTGCTGCAAAACTAGATGTTGTTCTATACACCCATAGTCTCACATCTTTTTTAGTAAGCACAGCTTCAGCACAATACAATGCTACAGTTGCCCCTTTTCCAGATGCTTATGTCCATCTTTGTGACTTTGTGACTTACTTAGATGAATGGTTAGTTGATGTCACCATGTGAAAAACCTTTAGTTCCCCAAGCCATTGAAAAGCTGGATGCTATTTAATATTCTGAAATCCAAGGATGAAAGCACCGTCTGTTAATTGTCAACATTTGATTTGAAGTTCTAATTTTT
The DNA here is from genome assembly GCF_964194415.1 of Vipera berus. Taxonomy (NCBI): domain Eukaryota; kingdom Metazoa; phylum Chordata; class Lepidosauria; order Squamata; family Viperidae; genus Vipera; species Vipera berus. Next base: position 183,435,041 of record NC_138204.1, on the reverse strand, counting down.
AAAAGACAGATTAATGAATTTTGGAACATTAGCCCATCATTTCGGTAATATAAAACTCCTGACAAACTAGCACAATTATTCATTCTGTGCCTCAAATCTTATTCATCCATTTTCCAGTGAACTAGGGCAACAGACAACACTGTTGTATGTATGTTTACTAGAAGTAAATTTCACTTATTTCAATGATTTAAGAGAATATAGGATTCTAAATTACGTTTAGTATTTTTTTCCTACTCATCTTTAATAATAATAATAATAATAATAATAATAATAATAATAATAATAATAATAATAATAATAATAATGTTGGAAGGGACCTTGGAGGTCATCTAGTCCAACCCCCTGCTCGGGCAGGAAACCCTATACCATTTCAGGCAAATGGCTGTCCAGTCTCTTCGTAAAAACTTCCAGTGTTGGAGCATTCACCACTTCTGGGGGCAGGTTGTTCCACTGGTTAATTGTTCTAACTGTCAGGAAGTTTCTCCTTAACTCTAGGTTGCCTCTCTCCTTGACCAGTTTCCATCCGTTGCTTCTTGTCCTGCTTTCAGCTGCTTTGGAGAATACTCTAGCTTGACTCCCTCTTCTTTGTGGCTGCCCCTGAGATATTGGAACACTGCTATCATGTCACCCCTCACCCTTCGTTAAACTACACATACCCAATTTCAGCAACCATTCCCTATATGTTTTAGCCTCCAGTCCCTCAATCATCTTTTTTGCTCTTCTCTGTACCCTTTCTAGAGTCTCAACACCTTTTTTACATCGTAGTGACCAAAACTGGATGCAGTATTCCAGGTGTGGCCTTACCGAGGCATTGTAAAGTGGTATTAGTACTTCACGTGATCTTGATTCTATCCCTCTGTTAATGCAGCCTAGCACTGTGTTGGCTTTTTTGGCAGCTGCAGCACACTGCTGGCTCATATTGAAGTGATTGTCCACTAGAACTCCGAGTTCCCTCTCACAGTTACTACTATCAAGCAAGGTACCACCTATACTATACCTGTGCATTTGATTTTTCCTGCCTAAATGTAGAACCTTACTTTTTTCACCATTGAATTTCATTTTGTTAGATAGCGCCCAGTGTTCAAGTCTGTCCAGATCTTTCTGTATCTTAAGCCTATCTTCTGGAGTATTGGCTATTCCTGCTAGCTTGGTGTCGTCTGCAAATTTGATGAGTTCCCCATCTATCCCTTCATCCAAATCGTTGATGAAGATGTTGAAGAGCACTGGGCCCAGAACAGAGCCCTGGGGCATCCCACTACACACTTCCTTCCATGTAGATGCAGTTCCATTGAGGACCACACGCTGAGTATGGCTGGTCAGCCAGCTACGAATCCATCTGGTGGTGATGCTATCTAACGCACATTTTTCTATCTTATCAAGTAGTAGGTTGTGATCTACTTTATCAAATAAATGCCTTACTGAAGTCCAAGTAAATTATATCTACAACATTCCTCTGGTCCACTAATTTTGTCACTTGGTCAAAGAATGCAATAAGATTTTTCTGGCATGATCTGTTTTTGACAAACCCATGTTGGCTTTTAGTGATGACTTTGTTTGCATCAAGGTGTTCACTGATTTGTTGTTTGATTATCTTTTCCAGAATCTTCCCAGGTATTGAGGTCAGGCTGATAGGTCTGTAGTTTCCTGGATCTATTTTTTTCCCTTTTTTGAAGATGGGAACTACATCATTTCTCTTCCAATCCTCTGGTAGTTCCCCAGTGCTCCAGAATCTTTGAAAAATATAGTTCAGTGGTTCTGAGATCACATCTGCCAGTTCCTTGAGTACCTTGGGGTGTAATCCATCTGGTCCTGGTGATTTGAACTCGTCTAGGCTGGACAGGTGCTCACTTACCATTTTCTTGCCTATCTTAACTTGCATTTCTATTCTGTTTTTTATGGCACTGGTTTTGGTAGGTTGGACTATTTTTCCCCTTGTGTAAAGACAGATGCAAAAAACGAGTTAAACAGTTCTGCTTTCTCCCTGTTGCTTGTCACCTTCTTGGCACTTTCCCCCCACTAATGGACCAATCATTTCCTTAACTTTTTTCTTGTTTTTTTATATGTTGAAAGAAGCTTTTTTTGTTGTTATTTTTGACTTTGGTTGCAAGCCTTAGTTTATTTTGAGCCTTAGCTTCTCTCACTTCATCTTTGCAGGCACGGGCTATTTGCTGATATTCTGACTTAGTTATGTGTCCCTCTTTCCACTTCTTATACTTGTCCTTTTTATCTTTCAATTTATCAGAGAGTTGTTTATGCACCCATGCTGGTTTCTTTTTAGAGTGGCTATTTTTCTTCTTTGTTTGGTATTGTGCTAAACTGGGCCTTTATTATCTCACTTTTTCAAAATTTCCCAAGCTTGTTGAGTTGTTTTCCCCTTTAGGATTCTCATCCATGGAATTCTTCCCAAGGTCTCTCTAAGTTTATTGAAATTAGCTCTTTTAAAGTCCAAGACTCTAGTTTGACTGTGTTCTATTGCTTGTGCTTCCAGAATGTTGAATTCCAATATTGCATGATCACTTCCCCCATGGTTCCTGTGGCTTAGATACCTTCTATCATTTCATCTCTGTTAGTGAGAATTAAATCCAATATGGCTAATCCCCTAGTTCCCTTCTCTACTTTTTGTGAGAGAAAGTTGTCTGCTAGGTTTGTCAGGAATCTGTTTGATCTTCCACTTGGTGCAGAATTTGTCTCCCAGTTGATATCAGGGTAATTAAAGTCCCCCATTACTATTGTGATGCACTTCCTACATACCTTAGTTAGCTGACTAGCAAAAAGTTCATCTATTTCCTCTGCTTGGTTGGGTGGTCTATAATATATACCTATGGCAATGTCATTTCCCCCCCTTTTATATTGACCCAAATGCATTCAAGTTTACAGTTTTCATCATTGTTGTGTTCTATTTCTGTAGAGATAAAGTTATTTCTTATATATAGAGCAACTCCACCTCCTCTTTTGTTTAGTCTGTTTCTTTTAAATAATTTAAATCCCTCTAGCTGTGTGTTCCATTTGTGGGTTTCGTCCCACCATGTTTCCGTAATGGCAACAATATCGTATCTGCCCTCATTTACCTGAATTTCTAGTTCACCCTGCTTACTGTTCATACTCTGCGCATTGGTGTATAGACATTTGAGTCCTTTATAACTCACCCTGTGTTTACTTGCTACATAACTTGTGTGGTGCCTGAGTTCCCCTATTTTCTTAGATTGCCGGGGATCTTTGATTTCTTTGGAAACCAGATAACGTTCTTAAACATTTTTAAGAATTTCTCTTTTTTGAATTTCAAATCTTTTTGCCTTGTCCAAATAATAAATTCTACATCTGTGACACTTTCATGAAGTGTTCCAATGATAGTTGAAAGCACAATTCAAAGCATGAAATTAAAATGCTAAAATTTAAACTAGAAAACTTTTGTAGAAAATGTTTCAATTTATACAGAGTAATATATGGAAATCATAACACAATATTATTTATTTCTGGCTTAATAGTTTTATTAGAAGGAATAATTCTTGGTTAGGGTTACATGCAGTAAGATCATACAATTCCAAAATACTGCTAATAAAATGAATTCAGACATAATTTGAACAGGTCATAGGAAGAAAATAAAACTGCAGTTTGCTTTGTTACAGTGGATAGGATTGTTAGCTCAAGAAATTTCTCTTCAGTCACCCTCTCCTGCATTCTCTTTTTTCCTTTTCTACTCAACAGAAATTTAGCACATTCAATGTTATAGAAAATAAAATTTTCATTATATTGTTTTAAAAGTGAAAGTTATCCAAAGTCCTGAAGGCTTTCTATCTCCTGACCAGGACTGCATCTTCATTTTTTCAGGCCATAGACTGATATATAAGGCCTGCTTGCACTATGCTCTTTTGCTTGTGCTCAGCCAGCAAAAGTGGCAAAAGCATTCAGCAACCATCCAGTTCTGAGTTTTTCAATCTTTTTCATCTCATAGGTGGGACTTCTGGGTCATCAAAGTAGATGGTAGATGTTACATGTTACTGGCACTTGGAAGGTGAAATGGAGCCTGTCCACCCCTGCTTATGTCACAGAGGTGGGGCTCCGGCACATGTAGCACACTTGTAGACTTTTCAAGGCACATCAGTGTGCTCTAGCATAGTTGTTGGAAACCATTGATCCAACCTCAGGACAATGTTCTAGTTTCTAAACATGTCCCTTTAAATTGGTGTAGAGGAAGTATGACCCTTTTCTTGCTTGATTTATCAGATGTGCATGTTGGGTATTTATTTATTATTTATTATTTCACCCCATCTCATAACTCTTGGTTGTTTACAACAATTACAAAATACAACAATTAAATGTTCATGATAAATAAAAATGTAAGCTGTTTAGAGTTAAAAGTCAACAGAACCTTAATGATATCATAATGCATTCCAATGTTCTCTGAAATAATTTGGAAGGCTTTTAATGATGGAGCCAATCTTTTCCCAAGGAGAGTCCATTGTAGAGAACAGGGACATCATGGGAGTCTTGGACTGCCTTCACTTCCTGGAAAGGGGCACTACTTCATCATAGAAGAGACACTTTGATCCCAAACATACCCAGGTTGCAAGCCATATAGGGTTTCAAACATGCATAGAAGAGATTTCCAGAAGCACTATGAACTGGGGGAGGACTTTGGACTAAATTACTCCCTTTGTACAATAAAAATATACAGGAAATTTACATATTTATTTAAAGACTCATTGCAGAAGTGGCTGTTGATATGAAATGCCAAAAACAGCAAGTATCTGCACTTGTTTAAGGCTTTGTGCACTGTTGCATCTAACTTTCTAGCATACCAGAGAGAAAGTGAAAGTGTGTTTTAAGTAATTTTCTCTGAAATTTTTCAGAAATGAAAAAAGAGTCCAGAGAATTGCTTGTGGTTCCCCTCCCTCTTAAACTCTACATTTCAATAGCTGCTTCCCTTCCTTGACTTCTGTGAAATGCATTGTTTTTTTTTTCCAAGTATAGTGAAATGTATGTCCTTCAATTGCTGTATAAGATAAATGTGGGTCTAATAGATTCCACTACTCTTCAGTCTCAAAGAAATAAATGAAATTAAAAATAAGCTTCTAGTAGTTTACAACAATTTTGAAATGAACGTAAAGGTGTTTTTTAGGATACACAGACCAAACTGCATTTTATAACAACTTTGAAAGATTGTTGTTTTCAGCAGCAAAATACTGCCTTTTGGGTACTGGGAAAATCTGATATCTTGGCAACAGAAACATTGCTTGGAAAGGGGGCCTCTGGATTATATTTCATGTCACTGAGTGGGAACCAAGAAGGAATTTTAGTACAAAAAAACAAGCCTAGGTTCAAAGGCGTATCTGTTAGACATAATCAGTTTTAAATCACTGAATAAAGGCTTGTATTTTTAAAGCAACTTTGTCACATACAGACATTTCATACGCACATATAGTGCAATAACTAAAGATGTAACTACAAAAACAGGAAATATTAGGTAACTGAGAAGTTAAAAATTGATTTTACATGTTTATAAGAACATATATTTCTCTTAGTTTTCCTCTTGAATTTTAAAGTAAAGATTTGTAAAGCAAAGTGATAAACATCAACAGTTTTTTTTATCGTTATGAACCTCTTTTAGATTCTGCCTTTTTCAGTTTATTTTTTTCCAAGAAAATTTGGTGACCATAATATATTTATTTATTTATTTATTTATTTAATTAAATTTTTATACCGCCCTTCTCCCGAAGGAGCAGTCCCATATTAGCAGTCCCATCTAAAAAGTTCTAGGTATAGTTTTCCCTAGCTCTCTAGATATTCCAATACATTTGCTTCTTACAAGGGGATTTGCTGGTAAGATTGTTTGAGATCATCCATCTTGCAAATTTTTAAAATGAACTATTGGAAAGAATAGCTGATCAAAAATAATATCAATTTATTTACTTCCACCAGTGTGTGCTGAACCTGGTCTGATTAAATTGATTTGGTTTAAAAATATAAACATATTTCAATACTACTTACTAATCCTTGTGAGCTAAAGTCCTTATGAAGTCACTCTGTTAAGTTTATTTGCCAACTTTCTCATTTTTCCATTTGTGTCATGTGTGAAATCAGCTAACAATACACCTTCTATCTGCTTTTGGAATTATTGTACCGCCCCGATCTTACCCAAATGATATATATCTTATTCTGTTACAGATGCATTACAGTAATAGAATGACAAAGAATGCATTACCTACTTGATTCTGTCTCCTGTAAAGAGGATTTTATATGGAACTGGAAGCTCCACTGAAGCTAGCCATGATCAGGTATGAATAGATTTAATTGATCTCCATTTCTTTTTCTCTGTTCCAAAATTCATGGCTATAATACATGAACATTCTAAATTATTTTATAATAATTATAAAAAATTGTGGTTATTCAATTTTGCATGCCTCATCATGACATGGACAGATTAATTCAGCTCTATAGTAAAAACATGAATATTATGTTGGCATTTTAAAAATTGAAAATATGAAGAGTTGTTCACACATAAAGGTGTGTGTTCCAGTCTGAATCAACAGTGTGAGTCTAGAAACTCTTCATATATTATCTGAATGATATAAGACATTGTTCAGATATTTTTTCCAATGTACAGTGAGATGAGAAATGTCCCCCGTGGTTTGTCTCCAACATCTGCTAATTACATATACTACTTTACAAGACAGAAGTTCCATTTTAGGTATTGTAGAAAACAGCTGTTGATAGTCATGTCATTATTAATACAGCAAATCATTTTGAATGCCCTGTGCACTCATAACATACTGTGGTAATGAATCTTAGAAGTTGTTTATTTGTTATTGCGTTATCAACTGAAAATCTATTACTGCTTTCACAAGACTCCCCAGAATGCAGTATTTTTAATATAGTTTTAGCTATAACATAATTAATAACTGTATATATATATTTCTTCTTTCTCTTCTGTTTTTATTAATGTATTTTAAAATACTATAAATATTTCTCAAATTATTGTGTATTATCCCTCAAGTAACTATTAATATATAATACAAATTATTTCTACATGAAGCAGAATATATATAAATAAAACCATATTTAAGCACTTAATAACAGAAATAGTTTTACAGATACATTTCAAGAAACAATCAGAATAAGAAACTTAAAAATAGAAACATATTGTGCAAGCAGAACAATATTTATATAATGTTCTTAAAATAAATTAGTACATTTTTATCAAAATGCTTGAATACATCTATATAAATTTATGATATTTTACAAATTTATAAATTGATCTTTCCCTCATCATTTGTCATATGAATTTGTCTATTATATATAAAATATTCTACATACTATTTAGCTGCTTAATAATCTCTGATTCTTTTCTTGGTCTGCAGTTCCCTTTAAATGTATCCTTTTATGGTTATAAAATCCTTTCAATATGTGATAATACAAATTATATACCATATTATAAACTAAACTTTGTGGAGGTTTATATAATAGTATAGTGATTCTGACTGTTTTATTTTCAATACTCCTCTTATACAATCTTAATGTTTACTGTACAAAATAAGATTCTTTTTCAGTGTTCATAATATGTAAATGAATACTAAACAATGGTTCTTTATATTTTACATCCTTTGCAAAAAAAAGTTATTAAATTTTCTTTCTTGAGTGATAAATTTCTTATTTTCCTCTATTTGAAAATCTAATTAAATCATATTTGACATGCATTTACTAATACTAAATTAAATTCAGAAAATACTTCAGGTTATTTAATTAATTATAAGAATTGTCACATTTTTCATTGTCAAAATATATGTGTGTATTTGACAAATCTCATTTTTCAACATGAAAATGTGCTGTTCAATCATAATGTCCCTGTTGTTATAGTCATCCAATAAGGTTTTACATGTGTCTGGAACATTATGGCATGTTTTTCCTGATGATTTGGAATTTTCTTGTGTTTTTTTTTACATAGTAACCATTTTTTATCAATCCTTTCTTTGTCTTCTGTTTCATATTAAGTTACATTCTCTCTCATGTATAGGAACTATACTACAGAATGTTTACTTTTCTGGCAATAGCTGGAGATTTTTCTGCCACACAATCTATAAAAACAATGTATTTGCATAGAATGTCATATTTCTTCTACACAAGTAAGTTATTAGTTGCATCCCAATTAGAATCTGAACTGAATGATTTAATTGGACTACAAACAGAATTGCTAGATTATGTATCTTTTCAGTATTTAGGCCAGGTTTACCCAGTCTGACATCCAAGATACTTTGAGATTACAATTTCCAAATTTCTCAGCCATCAAGCTGGGAGTTTTAGTCTTGTTATATCTGAAGGGCACTAGATTGGAGAAGATAAATCTAAGTAAACATAGAACTAAAATGTTTATTATCTCACTCCTGGTTCCATCAGGCAGAAAAATGTGTTAAGAGTAGGGAAGATATATATTAAAAAGTCTCATGTTACATGTGCATAAAAAGTAAAGGAAGAGAAATCAGAGACAACTGAAAGCAGAAGTTGTACATTTTTCAGTCTATTTAAAGTATGCAAAGTGCATCATCTAAATATATACAACAACAAAACTAATGGCAACTTGCCCATTCAGAGTGGAACAGCCATTCCAAAATTTAATTATTAGTAAGTTTTTTGTAAGGTATGTGTAATTCTGAAATGATTTTTCTGTACTTTTATTCTTTTATTCAATAAACCATCCATGGGTATGTCACAATAGAGAAAGCAGTACAAAATACCAGTAGTTCTTAATTCTTTCCTTGAATGTTGACCAAGGACATTTTCTGAAACAGATTTAGTAGTAGCTTTGCTCAAAGCTCTTCACTGAGTAGGTTTTATTTTTCCATCACTCCATCATGCAGTCTTAAAATTTTAACTTTGGCTTTTCTTTCTGTTCTTGCTATTTGTCCCAAGAAATAGAAGAATTTTATTAAAAGATCAAAGGCTTAATTGCAAAGATAATAGTTGTAGGACCAAGGGCTCTTCCATACTTCAATCAGATTTATTACTCAATAGATTCTTAATCATTTCAAAGCAAATATAATGTTGTGTTGTAATCTGTTTCTTGATCTAAGACAAATTATTTGTTCGTACTGTAGAAAATTTCTCCTTAGTTCTAGGTTAATCAACTAGTTGAATGACTTACGTGCAGAAGTTATGGGTGCTCCATCAGTGGAGGTTTTTAAGAAGAGATTTCACAGCCATTTTTCTGGACCTGTACAGGGTGTCCTTCTTGAGGAGGGTTGTGGGGTTGGACAAGAAGACCTCCAAAGTCCGTTCCAACTCTTTTATTCTGTATTCTACAAATAATTTAATTTCCTTGCATTAGGAGCATATTTTCTGGAACCAGATACAGATTTGGAAAAAGTATGTGATGCCAGTTATACAAAAATGATTTAATGTTAATGTTAATGTTAATTTTATTTGTACCCAGAACAAGATGAAAATACTAAAAAGAAGCTTAAACTGACTCCATCTTAACACTCTTGAATAAAACAGATAGGGACAGACAACATTGTCAGGCTTTCAAATTTCCAATCAGTATTCTGTTTCCTGATCTGGTCTACTAGCTGATAGATTTTGGGGATAAAACTTAAAATTTAGAAAATATTCAAAGCTATAGAGACAGTGCACTATAATTTAAGTAAATAAATATCTGAATAAAGGTATTCAGCTGACACTGGAAGGTAGAACTGTGCATTATATGTTTATTATCCAAATAATTATTTATTCATAAAAAATCAACATTATTTGTATAATAAATGTATAAATTAATCTTTTTTGATAATTTAACTATTACAAACTTCTTTTCCAGTATAAAAACTTGGCCATATATATATATATATGCACTTTTAATACAGACACATATGAATACTCCTGTTTATAAGGTGTAAAGAATAACCAACGAATAATCATTGGTGTGTATATCTCCTCTTTTGTTTTATTTTCTCAGTATTCAAAAGTAACAGTCAAGTAGCCAAGTTAGACTTCCTTAGAAAGATAAAATAATATTAAGTTAATTAATTCTTTTATCATTTTAGAAACTACTGAAGAGAGCGCTTTTCTGAAGAGATTTGCTTGAACAGTTTATTACTGTTATTTTCTTATATGGGTTTAATTATTGATATTATTTTATTTCTTACGATTATTTTTAATTATCACAGGCATTTCAATTTATTGTATTGTAGTTAGTTAATTTATATTTATTGTAGATGTCTTAATTGCTATGGATGTTCTTTGTAAACTGTTTATGGTTGCATAAGTCATAGACTCAGCTAAATCAAAGTTTGTCTGACCTCTTTTTTATTATTTTTTGCAGACAAAAATATGCTTTAAAAGTTCAGTTTTGAAATACTTTCTGTCTTAGCAATGTAATTTTGTACATTATAATTTTATAATTGTATACATTTATATAAAAATCACCTTATATTACTATGTTTTCAGAAAATGATGTTAACAGATACAGTTATGGTTAACTATATCTATACCTTTTCTATCTTATGGAAAAACTTACCTGAAAGTTTTGATTGGCCAAAACACAATGAGCAGTGGAAATCAGTATTAGTGGGGCCATGTGATGACAACCACATCATATGGAAGATTATAAATTAACAAAGGAAGTGAAAAAAGGAAAAAAAAACAAATTTCATTGTGTTTCTGTGAAACTAAGTAAAAGAGGAACAGACTATCCTACTGGGATTTTGAAGACCACTAAAGTTCTGGCTCTTTGCTCAGGCCTTGGTGAAGATGATTGATGCCCTTTCTTCCTTTCTTGTTCTTCTCTTGGTTTGCTTTCTTTGCCATCATTGTTCTTGTGCTGTTTTTGTTGTTTTGCCTTGTTTCTAAATGTTTTTAAAAACATTTAGGGTAAACCACCCAGAGTCACAGGAAATTGGCAGCAGATAAATTTAATAAATTATTATTTTTTGTCTACTAGATCTTAATGAAGTTATATTGGAATGGAGTTGATGAACAGAAGCAGGGAAGGGAGGGTGTAAGGATACTTATAAATGTAAAATATATGTCAGAAGTACATATGTAAGAAAATATTAATGAATGCAGTTGTGTGCAAATGGTAATAATACATGTTCTAGAGATAAAGTTTGAATGAATGTGATCCAAAAGAAAAGGTTATTTTTTTAGGTTAGATCATAAAAATGATGAAGGAAGAGCATTAAAAGTGCTTGCATCATTTCAAAATCCAAGAATCAATGATAATGGTGACTGTTGATATTTGCAATGAAAAAGGTCTTGACCCAGAAAATGGCTCAAACTTTACTGTATTCATATTTTGCAGGGGAAAGTAAGAATATAAATTGTGAGGAAAAATGACAGAGAGGCAGAATAAAAGAAGCAAGAATAAAAGTGGAATAACTACAGGAAGAAAATTATGACGCCTATATTTAAAAGATTAGAAGTTAATGTCCTAACAAAGTGAACAGAAATTAGACATAGGATAGGAGAATATGAAAAGTTACTTGGAACAGAGTGAAAAGAACTATGTTATATAGTGCTAAAGAAGTGTGTAGAATTATGTTGTGGGGAGTATGAAATGGAAGATTAGTAGAGAAGTGAAATAAGACAAGCTGGGGCTGAGGAAAGTATAATGTAATTGCTTCAAAAATGAGAAGAGATATTGTACAATATAATGTACCTAGAGAGAAACAATTGCAGAAAACAATTAAAGGCAGCAAGGAACAGTTAAACAAAAATACAGACTAATTTGGATGGAAATAAAACATTGTGTATTTACTGCTTTGCCCACTTTGTTATATAGAAATGAGGGCTAGGTTTGCTATGAGCAATAATAATGCAGTCACAATGGGATATTTAAATGTGTCTTGTGAAATAAGAAGTAGCAGGTCTAGAATGAAGGGGATAAATGAATATGAATTAAAAAATGAATGAGGATTGAATTACAAAATGGATACGTGAAGGGTCACTGCTCAAGAGGAATTGCAAGACTGAGCTAGTGGAATTACTAATTAGTATTTTTACTTGATATATGCTTATATCTAAGCACAGAAGAAGGCCTCTACTCCTCAAAATAACCATCTTTTCAGCTGGCTCAAAGTCACTGAATGACCTTGAGTGGTGAGAGGGGGACTAGAGTCTAGAATCCTGCTGTTCCTAATCCATCACTTTAATCCCTGCACCTCACTGAATCTGGTCTTCATAATCATGGCAGGCTGTCTGTCTGGAGCTGACAAGAGTGTAGAAAAGAGAGAATTGAGAAATTTAATGAAGTTGTGTTTGGAGTTGGGAAAGCTAGGATAATTTGTAGCAATGAGAGGTATTATGAATGGCTCGTGTAAATTAGTTTTACCTATTTTTCTTTTTCTTACCTCACACCTTTAATTTCTTCCTCTCACTTTTTGTACTTTTGTTCTGTACTCTGAAAATATTGCTTGTCATGAAAGGAATAGTATGATGGGTGTGTATGGATGTCTATATGTAGATGGTAACAAGATTATACATCTTTAGGTTCTCCAGTGGTGCATTAACTAAACAAAAAAGACAGCTATTTGCTTTGGGAGGCTAAATTAGACAAGGAATTCCACACAAAAGATTCTCCTATGTTTAGACTTTATAATATAAACAACTAATTTAATGCATCACCAATGATACACAATAGATGCCATCTTACAACTTGACAATGGATAAAACACTGATGTAATCTGAGAGAAATTTCAAAGTGATTAATTTGGAATAGAAAAAGATCTGTTGTGTAAATTTCCTTTCCTCCCCTTTATTAAAAACATACAGTTAATGTAATTTAATTGTATATATTTAACAAAACATAATAGCAGCTGGTTTCTGTAATATGAACAACAATTTTGGGACTCTAGAAAAAAAATATGGTGTATGATGATTTTTAAAAAAAAACATTTCTTTTGGTGCTTAATTATGAAAATAAGTTATTCTTTTCCTAGAATGCCTTTCAAACTATATGACATACACTTTTCTACTAATTTTTCATAAAATACATCTTTAAATAATATATCTATAATTTTATAGCCAAATAGACAAATTTTTCTAATTTGTCCATATTTATACCAAGGATTCTCTGAAATTAACACATTTTATCTTTCTTGTTAGTACATTGCTGAAATTAACATGCTATGTTTTGTGTTTATATACTGTATATTCTTTCTCTGCTATGCTTCTACAGCTTTTAAAGACACATTAGAAATAGATTTGAGCAATTCTTATTTTCTCACTATTTATTACCACTACTATGTTATTTAAGGATATTTATAAACAAAGTTCATTTTCAGGTGAGTGTGGATGCCAGCAAGGGCTGGCTGAATGGAAAGATTGTTTGGCTCACCTGCTGTTTAGCTTGTTGCCTGTCCCTACCTCAGGACATATTTAGAAGGCAGTGGTATTCCAAATTAAGAAAGCTAGCAATTTGACCTGTGTTGTGTGAGGGAGAGGGTGATTTAGAAATACACAATATAAATAAATAAATAAATTCCACCAAATGAGAAATCCTCAGAGTTTACTCAATTTAATAGAGAGCTGATGAAGACAATTAGGGGGTTTGCTGAATTTCAGGATATAAAATTAACCTTTAAAAAACCCCACATAATAATGAAACATCTATCTGGAAGAATAAAAGTGATCTCAAGAAAGAAGGTGGGGCAGGGGAGTGTTTGAAGTCAGATGACAAAATTTGAAACACAGATAAATAAACTCCTGTTAAAACATATATAAATTGCTATTAAAATATGGCAGGGAGACAGAATAAATACAAGACTGTATGGTTAAATGGTTGCAAATTTTTTTAAAAAACAATTTCATTACAACAATGGGAGAACATATAAATATTCAGTAAAATTTACCACAAGATATAATTTGAGAAGAAATTGGTACAAAATGTTATAAAGTAGTACATAACTCCACCCATAATTGCAAAAATATATAAAAATCATATAACAATAAATGTGGAAAATATTTTTGATACATTAAACATTAAAAGTACTGGAAAGAAATAAACAGGATTATTTTAAAAAATAAAAATAATGCATAAAGAAAATCTGTTTATCTACTAGTAATTTTTCTAGATAAATAAATTTTTGAAAATCACTACTTATTAGTTATATTCTAATGGTAATATAAATTTGCTAATAAACAAATTGCTAATAATAGCTGATAGGGAAATCTGCTTGATGTATACCTGCAATGGCAAAATTAAGAGAATAATCCAGAGCAGAATTTTGACTTAATTTAGGCAAGAATGATTTCTGTATAAAATTATCTAGCACTCTGATAGTACAGGTTTTTAAGGTGGAAATATTTAATGTAATATTAGTAGCCTGAAGCCATTTTAATGTATATAAATATGTTAATATAATTATCAGTCAGGTATAATGGGAGAAAATTTAGAACTTAATTTCTTTTACTGGGCTTTTTAAAATTATTAATTTTAGAGGATTAAGTGCATTTATTTTAGGAATAATGATAAATTGTAGTGACACATTGTGATATAAACATTAGTGTTTTGTGGTCATTGTCAATTATTTCTTAAAATGACATAATGAGTCTAGTTTATATAAATTAATGAAATGATGAAAGTTAAATTTTATGACGATTGTAAATTCTGTTTATTTACTAGTATTTTATTTTTCATTTGCTATGTTCTTTTTTCATTTTATTCTTTTTCTTTTTTTCTTAAATATTTTAAATTTAAAACATTTTAAATTTTTAAAAATGTATTAAAATAAATTTTAGATTGTTTCCCCCCCAAAATTTACATAATTTAGTCCTCTCAAGTTCAAGGAAGATTTGAACTTTCCCTGTTTAAGGGGTGATGGTGATGGTGATGATTTCTTGTTTATATTGATGTGAATCTTTCATTCAACCTGTATGGTAGGAATTTATGTACTCCTGCATCCATTTGGCACCAACTAATATCTGCATTCAGCGTATCCTTCTGGTTCAGTTATGAGATTTAGGACCAGGAGGAACAGCGTTAGTGTTGGTTTTTCTCCTTGTATCCAATTGCAGTTGGTGTTGATGGGAGACAAGAGATCAGATCCAAAGACCCTGAGTTGCAGGGTGCCACAGGGCTAAAAAAAACTCACCCTTTTTTAACATGTTCATGAAGCTATTGAGTGAGATCATCTGTTGGCATGGGGTCAGGTATAATCAGTACACTGATGATTCTCAGCTGTATATCCTGACTCCTGGCCAACTGAATAATATTGTCAAGATCTTGTCTCAGTGCCTAGAAACTATGGGGATCTGGATGGGGAAGAGAATACTTAAACTCATCCTTAGCAATAGCAAGGAAATGGAGATGTATGGACCTTCCAGATTCAGGAACTTTCATATTTAGCTCTGAATGGGATTGCACTTCCCCAGACAGAACTGGTACACCTTTTAGGTCTTCTTGGAATCTCTGCTCCTGGTTAAGGAACAGGTAGCATTTTTAGCCAGGAAAGTCTTCATGCAGATTTGTCTTGTGTACCAATTGTACTCTTTCCTGGATTGGGACTCCCTCCTCATGGTTATTCTTGCCTAGGTAAAGGTAAAAGTTCCCCCGCACATGCGTGCTAGTCGTTTCCAACTCTAGGGGCCGGTGCTCATCTCCATTTCAAAGCCAAAGAGCCAGCGCTTGTCTGAGGACATCTCCATGGTCATGTGGCCAGCATGACTAGACACCAAAAGCGCACGGAACGCTGTTACCTTCCCACCGTAGTGGTCCCTATTTTTCTACTTGCATTTTGACGTGCTTTCGAATTGCTAGGTTGGCAGAAGCTGGGACGAGTAACAGGTGCTCACTCTGCTACATGGCACTCGGGATTCGACCTGCCAAACTGCCGATCTTCTGATCGACAAGCTCAGCATCCTAACCCACTGAGCCACCGCGTCCCTTTATTCTTGCCTACATTATTTCATATATGGACTTTGCAATTTATTTTATGTGTGGCTGTCGTTGAAGACCATATGGCAGCTTCAGTTGGTCCAGAATATAACAGCAAGAGCAATTATGGGCATGCCACCATATGCCCATGTAAGTCTTCTGCTTAGCAAACAATAGGCTTCTGGCTGCAGTTCAAGGTGTTGCTTATCACTTATAAAACATTACATGGCATAGGTCTTATTATTTGAGGGACTGTTTTTCTTTCATTTTTTCTGCCCTGAGTCAACATGTTCTTTATCCTTCTTGTTAAACAGATAGTCCAGATCAAGAAATCAAATCCACAGGAAGGCTATAACTAGTTTTATTAATATAATAACAGAATCTTTCAAGATTGTACATGTCTGAGCCTCTCCTCAATGTTTTCTATCTATGTGGACTTGTACTTAAAATATATTTGATCCTTCATCTCTTCGGTAATAGATTTTGGATACCTCCATCAAAATCATCTTCCTTACTCTCTACACAGTGCCATCTGATGGGACCAATGAAGCATGCTTTCTCTGTCATAGTGCCTGTTCTCTGGAACAGCTTTTACCCCAGAGATTCAAGTGACCTCAACCTCACTCTTTACATAAGTCTTGGAAAAATGAGTTTCTTTTCCAGGCATTGGCCTAAGATGTGGATGTGGGTTTCCTATGTGAAGCATTTTATGTCTCTTTAACTGAGATGATCCTCTTCCTGTCTAGTGTTGTTCTGTTATTTTGATTTTACCTTTGTGCACTGCTCAGTCATCAAGAAATTGGGCACTTTTAGAAATAACCAACAAACCAATTCAGGGATTTTCTGGTGATCTCCATCCAAATACTAACAAAGTCAGATCTTAGGGTTTTTTCAGTCAGGTGGGAGTGAAGGTCAACTCAAGGGAGTCTTTTCATTTCTCTGAGCATTAAAGTGACTCCCTGAAATATTACACTGTGGGATGCTTTTGTTCTAAGTCCCAGATAATTTGTTCCATTCTATCCCTTACAGAAAAACTGCTGAAACTCTCTATTTTACCCTAGATAAGCATTTGCAGCAATGTGGCATGTTGTGGACTACTATTCTGAGACTCATAAGAACCCTCTTCTCTTTGTTATATCTAAGCAGATATTGAAATGCTCATCTCCATTGTTATACTGCATTATAAATTTAGAGTTTGAATAGATGTGTACTTAATCAGAATCTTTCTGTGGCTGTAATCTCTGTTCTGCACAACGAAGTTAAGAGCAGGTGATATCTATAGTTCACTGATGATGCACATTGTATTTAAACAAATCTTTGCACTGAAGTAATATGCCATACATTTTAGAAGTAAGGTGACAGGAACTACCACTACACTTTCATGTTCTTCAGCGGTGTGGAAGAAATGTTGACGTACAGCCAAAGCGATCAAACTGAACTAATTTTCTTTTCTAGTTTGATTTAACCTGGTGCTCGGATCCCTTGGAAGTTATTAAACTCTGCAGTGTGTATGGTCAATTTAACCTCCCCATGGAGATTGTTTATCAAACAATTATAAGAAGGCACTTAAAATCAGAAACCTTATGGGAAAACTCTAATCCTTCATTCGTTTTTAATTTCTGATATTTCATTTATGTTTTGCAATTTTTATTTTGTGAAGGGCACTTTAAAAAAAATATTTTTCTCAATGTTCTTTAAAGCAAAAAACTTCATAATTTTAAATATTTTTAAGTAAAAAAAGGAGAACTGTTTGCTTTGTATTATTTTGAAATACACTTTCATTCTGGTTTACATATACAGTTTACCAGTTTATATATACAACTAAGATAGATAGATAGATAGATAGATAGATAGATAGATAGATAGATAGATAGATAGACAGACAGACAGACAGACAGACAGACAGACACCCTGTAGGCAGACAAAAATTATATATGAAAACTGATGCCCCAGACTGAAAATGAATTTACATTGTTCATTATAATAATTTAGAATAAAATCAAAGAACTTGAATTTGTTTTTACATGAACAAAATCTCCATGTTGCTCTATATTAAAAGAAAAAATGTTTAACATTTTGGTATACTTATTAAACTGTCTAGGCTGAAGAAGATCTATGTTACCTGCAAAATTATTTTTCTCAAACTTTGATTTTATATTATACAATGAAACTGGGATAGTGGTTTCCAACCATTCTTTACATGAATGAATAGTATTAAATACTGTAAACATTGCCTAATTCCTTCAATAAATTAGCCAAACTCAGGGAAAATTGTCTTTGAAATAATTGTACAAAGAGCTCCCATTAAATTATTATTTTTATTCAGTGTAGGATTATTTTTTTTCCTTTTTCTGTTGATACCAAAATTATATAACTTATAAGTTTATATTATATAACTTCTGGCTGCATCAGGGGTATTTGCAAGGGAGGGATATCACAAAACTTAAGATGGCCATGTGGTTGAATCACTGTCCTTTTTATGCATTAAAAAGGGTCAGGGCTTTGATCATGGGGTTCTAGCCACCATCTTAACTTTTTTGACATGCTTCCTCTCATTGGCTGCTGCTGCTGCTGATTCTATGACTTGTATGACTAATGCAGTTCCCAAAATAATTTTTCCCCTCTAGTTATTAAATTTGATGTGTTGAAAAAACAGGTACTAGTTCAACCTGATGTCTACTTTTCTACATGCAAGGATTTTTTTAAAAAATAACCTCCATCAGAAAAAATTAGAAATTAAAATTATGGGAAAGTATTTTGTGCTTTTCTATTGGCATCCTGAACAATAGTGAAAACTTGACACTTGAAAATCAGAACTATATTTCATAAACAGCTTCTCATATACAGACTTACTATCTGGAGCACCAGTTTATTATTTTCAATTTGCAGCAGCATATAACAAGCCTCAATTTAGCTTATTTAAAAGTGTGTACATCTCTTGTATATTGTTTTTACTCTTGTTCTTCATTAAATACAAATTAATAATTGAAATTAATACTATAAGCAAAATTGTTGTTCTCCAGTCAGTGGTAATTCGTAAGAAGCTACATAGAAGAGTAGGATGCTATGGGAGGAATGCTTTTGGAGTATGATTGAGAAACCTGTTGAGAAAATAGGCAACTATTGACAGGCCTGATTCATGACTGAGTGACTGTTCTGCTAGTCTTCACATGATCCCCACAGAGGGAAAGCTTTGACCACCTGCTAAACAAGGTCTGTTTGAAGTTTCTTCTTAACAGTTCCAAGACGTTAATTCAGCAGGACAGCTCCACTGGAATTCTCGGTGTCACCAAATCAGCAGCTGTTGAGGTCCATTCACTCCAGCATGAAATGTTTATATAAGGGGTCCTCCCCCAATTTATTTTATTTATTACTGTGGAAAAATAAATAGGAAACTGAAATGTTCACAATATTCAGCTTTTACAGATGCCAATATATTAATATATTAATGGATCTACTGTTCTTAGGATTTCTGTCCAGTCTCTTCCCATAATAGAGGAGAATAGCTAAAATGAAGTAGATTACAGATGTCCTATTAAGTTTGATAAGTCTTAATGCCTCAAATACATAAGTTTCACTTTAAACAGTTAAGGAATGCTATATTGAGGAAAGAAGTCCAACTATGAAAGCCTTTGTTCCTTTTTCATTATTTCATTTATCAATAAAGTACTGCCTGGGTGGGGGGAAACAGAACAACACCTCCATGTGTTCAAAGTTTTTGATATTTAAGTGCTTTAATTTGCTAGATATACTGTCAGTTGTAAATATCATCAGGGCAACTGTTTTAACCTTAGGGAATATAACCATATAATTTTTTTTCTTGGTACAACCAATTTGTTTTCTTTTTATTGTAGACTTGTAAGTCTTAAGTGTATTTTTATAAGACTGTTAATGTGCTCTATTCTTTCTGATGTGTTTTTTCCTCCCTACTATTATCAGATTTCATTATATGAGTAGAATTGTCAGATCAACCCATTGTACAGCAAAGCAGTATTAAGTCTGTCTGGAATTTGCTGCTCTTTAAGTTTACAGAAAAAAATTGTGTAAATCAGGCTCTCTAGTTTCAGTGGGAGGCACAGGGTTGAACAGCATCCATTTGTCAAGTTGATTGCTCCTCACTGAGGTTGCCTTTGCTTGTCTTTGAACAGGAGTGAAATCCTATGTGAAGCCCCATTTCTGTCATTTACACTAACATCCATCCTCTTAAACCAAGGCCTCCAAGAAAAAAAAGGGAAAAAAACAAAGTGTTGGCACAATATAATCAGTCACTCAAGTTGTCTGTCATTTGTTTTTTAAAAACGAAGTTACTTTTAAGTTAGTGGAGCAGAAAATTGTGGAAAGTTGGGTATAGAGCTGTGGTAAAGGGAGGACAATTTAAACATAAAGAGAAGACATCCTGTCTGTTTTGTTCTTTTTTGTTCTTGTAACCAGAGAGTATTCATTTATTTGTACATTGATTTCAGTATTCTTGGCAGGTGTATAAATATTTTTTTAACTTTTATTTCAAAGAGATACTAGGTTTACACTTTGCCTATATTACCTCTCACATGAATAATCAGGACGGGACCATTAGGCACTAATCAGAACAATGAAATTTAATCAGAATAAGAATTGGCAGCCAACAGCAAATTCCACACTCATATAATTCTTTCCTGGCTCAAACATAGCTGAATAGTAGGGATGTGCAAAACAATGTGCACAAAATTCCACACTTATCTGTTGTATTCTTCCAGGTGGAATGGTTCAAGGTGAGGGTAACACAAAAAAGAAATTGGTAGCTGAGGGAAGGGAGAGGGAAAGAGGCTAGGAAGATTGAGGGCAAACAAGCTGGCAGAATAATCCATGATGGGATTTTATTTATTTATTTATTAAATTTATATCCCAGCCTTCTCACTGTCAAGCAACTCTGGCCAGTTTACAACTATCATAAAGGTCCTCCCAACTCTGTTATTCTGTTATGTTGAAGCCAAAGGGAAAAGGTGTAAGCTTTCATGACCTACAGCTCCCTTATCCTCTTTATGTTCTCCCCATAAGACAAAAGTTCACTCCCAGATAGAAACATTAAAACATTAATATTAAAATTCATAGAAATTAAATAAGTTAGGAACCAGAATGAACAGTGCCTGAGTGAAAAAGGACAGAAAGATGGTCAGAGGCCAGCCAGCCACTGGGAGATGTTGTTCAAGGCATTAGAACCAATAACTATGATGAGGGAAGACCCAGGGATGATCCAGAATGATCTGATCCGCTTGCCATTGTCCATGATTTAATCAAGAATTCCAAATGACTAGCACAAAAGACCTTATGAGCAGTTAGAAATCTATGTAGATCCCCATTTTTGTTTTACTAAGATTGTGGGATAGGGACAAACTCTAAAGCTGCACCACTTAAGAAAAAATATATTTTAAAACTAAGCATAATAATACAACATAAATGCAAATCTGTGCTTGCTAACAATGTATCTTTAAATTCCATACTTTATTTTTTAAAAAAATCTAAATCAGGGTCTGGAAAGAGCCTTGGTGGAGCAGTGGGCTGATGCCTCCTTAAGTAACACCAGCTGCCTGCAATTAGTGCAGGTTTGCGTCCCACCAGGCTCAAGGTTGACTCAGCCTTCCATCCTTCCGAGGTAGGTAAAATGAGGACCCAGATTGTTGGGGGCAATAAGCTGACTTTGTAATAATACCACTTGGGGTGTGTGTGAAAGCCCTAGCAAGCAGGCATATACATAGAATGAAGGCTACTGCTAAGCTTGTAAGCCGCCCTGAGTCTTCGGAGAAGGGCGGGATATAAATGTAATAAAAAAAAGTGTGATCCAAAAAGGAAAAAAAACTGATCAAATGTTATTCTTTGCTTTAAATAAAAAAAAAATCTTACATTGTAATATGGTGTGAACTTCATAAATATCACAGCTCTCCTTTAGACCGTTCCATGATTATTTTTCTTACTAAAGATATTGATAACATTCCTTATTCCTCTGAAGAGGAATGAAATATTGTTCTAGCTTCTGCACTTAAACTGTGAAAAAGTATTTGGGTAACTTAATCTGCAATATAGTGAAAGCTTAAACTCAAAGTTGAGTTTTAAATTACCCCTTCACCTCATAATTCTTCTTTATTTAAGCTCAGTAGTAGATTTTAAAGTTAGGGCTTAATTGCACAGCTTTATTTGGAGCATAGGAATTCTGCCCTAAAGCAATTTACAGTGAGTTTTTATCCATGAAAAGCAAGAGAATGATAATATTCTAAGTAAAGAAATCTTTAATAAGATTAATTTATGCTCTGATTGTGTATTTCACCTATACATGTTTTTATTTTTAGTACCAGTCTAGATTCTAAGAAACACCCACTCACAGGTAGTCTTTGATTTGCAACTGGTTGCTTAGCAACCATTCAAAATTACAACAGACTGAAAAATTACTTGCAATCAGAATTCAAAGTTGAGATGCCTGAGTCACATGTATTTTGGGTGCTCAGCAACTGGTTTGCATTTTTTGCCATTTACAGCAGTCCACAGTCACATGAACGTGATTTACAATGTTTTTGCCAGAAGCTGGTGTTATTTCTGGTTTCTGGCAAAAATCACCCCATAGTGAACAATGGATTCACATAACAACCACAACCATAACCACAACATTGTTTAATGACTGCCACATTTGTTTAACAATTGCTCAAAAAAAAGTTGCAAAATTGGGCATAGTCACATGATGACCTGCTTTATGACTTTATCACTGAAATTGTGGGCTGCCAATGTGGTAAGTCGAAGACTACCTGCATTATAATAATAGGCTATAGAATTAAATATACATTTTGCATGGAATACTTTGCATAGAAAACTTTCAAAGTTTATACTTGAGCTTTTTCTGTGTGAGGTTTTGATGAACAATACTTTCTACAGGTCTAGACAAAAGAACCAGAGTGGGGAAAAACAGCATGTAAGATCCCTTAATTTAAGGGTAAATTAAGAGCTCTTACATGCTGTTTTTCCCCCACTCTGGTTCTGTTGTCTGGACCTAACAATGTGTCATGAGCACAAGTATGCTCACAGATCCCTCAACATCCACAAGGCTCCTTGCCTTATCTGATTTTAATTCTAAAATTCTTTTGATCAAAAAAAGGCATAAACAGTATACAGCAAACCACATTTGACATTCTATTAATTTATAATATTATGAACTGGTATTCTGAAAAACAAAATCTATGTTTTTCTATCATATTTACTTATAGGATCATTCAACATATGCAATAGGTGGGATTCTAGCTTAATCAGAGTACGGCCATTGAAATGAATGCGCAAATTAGTATGACTACCATTAGTATGGCTGATTTAAGTGGCTTTGCTTTAGTTTTGATCAGATTTGTATGTAACTGATCATCCCAAAACATGAGCTTCAGATTTTAAAATCAGCTTTCTATTTTTACCTTTTTATAATTTAGAAAAGTATTCATCAAACAAATTAAGCCTATAGCAAATCATGTAAATATCCTAATGGATATTTTAAAATTTTTATTCAGTTGTGGACCATTAGAAACTATGTTTTTTCAAAACAAATAATTGTAAAATAGGTTCCCCCCAAAATATTCCTGTAGTAAATGAAATGAAAGTAAAACTAGAAAAGTTATTTTTAAATGTTGATATTAGTTATATTTGTTCATACATTTTTCATTTGATTAGTAGCCTTGGTGGAACAGTGGGCTAATGCCTCCTTAAGTAACACCAACTGCCTGCAATTAGTGCAGGTTCGCATCCCACCAGGCTCAAGGTTGACTCAGCCTTCCATCCTTCCGAGGTAGGTAAAATGAGGACCCAGATTGTTGGGGGCAATTAAGCTGACTTTGTAATAATGCCGCTTGGGGTGTGTGTGAAAGCCCTAATAAGCAGGCATATACATAGAATGAAGGCTACTGCTAAGCTTGTAAGCCGCCCTGAGTCTTCGGAGAAGGGCGGGATATAAATTGAATTAAAATAAAAAATAAAAATTTGTATGAATTTGAACTTAGCTATTACTAGGACTGTTCAAAACATGGTTCAAAGAAGGAAAGTAAAAAGTTTGTCAATCTCTTAAAACATTCAGTAGACAAATTATAACTTGAATTAAAAGGACAGCACTTTTATCTATGTAGACGCAGGGGTGTCAAACTGCCGGCCCGCAGGCCGGACTCGTCACAAAGAAACCGCGCCTACCCCATTGCCGGCAATGGGGAAAAAGTTCCAATACGTCACACGACGTCATGTGACGTCGCGAGTTTGACATGTCTGATGTAGAGGAAAGAGGAAATGGCCTAGAGGGAGAGAAGGAAGAGCCACTCCCAAGGCAACAGATAGAGAAAAGACTTCTAAGTAAGGGACAGCAATGTAATATTTGCAGACATCTTAGACAAGCCCCTTCCTAGTTCATACAAAGATAAAGAGAGGGAGGCCCATTCAGATTTTGTTTCTATAACTTTACAATAAAACTAGCATTGACCTACATGACTTTGATTTCCTAGTCTGGTCTATCTTGAAGGACTGACATGCATGAGTATGCCAAGTCAGAGTCTGACCTTTTTTTGCTTGAAATAGTGATCCTCGTTTCGTCTCACAATACAACATTATTACTCATATCTCTGGTCTCCTGAAAGGATAAATGCACAGCAAATGCCAATATTTTTTTTCTTGGAGGGAGACAAGAGCAGTAAGTATAAGAGAGTTCTTATAAATAGGGAGATTTAATAAGTAATTGCATCTCTAACTTATTAAATATATATAGGTAATAACACCAGAGTGGAAATTATCTATTAAAATATTTTAAAATCATCCTAAAATGTATTTTTAGGATTAATCAGCTTTCACAGCTTCACCTGGTACAATAGCTTATTAGGTTTTGTTAACATAGATTACTTAATTGACTGTACAACCTAGATAGTTCATGTTTCTTGATAGGACAGACTATATTGAATTTAACAGCTGGAATTTGTATTGATAAAGATTTGTTTGCTTCTTTTTCTAAAAACATTTTGGAAGAGCCTTTATTACTGAATAATACAGAAGCAAGAATAGCTGTCAAATATGGCCAGACAAAGTAAGGGCCTCTTTAGAAGAGGTGCGCCATAATCTCCTTCAAGACTGCATGTAATGCTTTCTTTTGTTAAAGAAGTGTTCACAATCTCCTGGATCTGGCAACTACTAAACTACCTGTGTCCCAAAGGTGTCAGCATCTTTTGAAAAAATATACAATGAAAAGGATGTTATGGTTAGCAAATAGAACACTCATGTTTTTTATATCAATCTATTTATTAGCCAGAACAAATCTACTCCTTAAAACTTTGAAGTGTCCTGTTCTCAAGACAGCTACTTTAAGGTCCTTCTGATCTATCAGATCACATATGCATGCATAGACAATGCTTGCAGTGGACCACTAAAATATTGTCCTGGAATTATTAGAAAGCAATGATGCATCCATTGATAAAGAAGGCTCAGCCAATAGCATTGGAAATTTAAAAAAGAACAGATTGCAAAATATTGTACAATTCATAGAGAAGAGCTGAGGATTTTCATGCAGAATACATAAAATTGTATCAGGCATGACATGTAACCTATTGAGGCTATTGAGTATGTTGAGAAAGAATGCATGCAGGTACTGACAGCATTGGTTAAGGATGAGTATGAAAACAGCAGGTTTTACTTCTTTTTTGAGAAAATACATTGCAAGACTTAGCACTAGAATTCATAAATAAGTTTAAATTTCAACCTTGTATGGTGGATTTGGGGATTTTTTAAAATTTTTATTTTTCCCCAAGTGCTTTACATTTTTAAACATATGTTAGACTATACACCTTAAACTGTAATGTATGAAAAGGCCTTTATGTGAATACATAGCAGACAGATGCCAGTGTAACAAAATGCTTTCATTATCATGAATCTTCATGGTAAAGTATTGATTGCATGGCAAATTGAGCTTGAAGGTCATACCTAAGGAAAGTTGGCAAAGGAATATAAAAGCTGCACCTCTTTTGTGAGTATACTGTAGGTTTCTTTCCCTCCAAATATCTCAAGATTACCTCCCAAGAACTGACTGAAACATAGTAATATGATAAATACTTTGTGCCTTCCTTTAATCTCAGCTGTTCAAGCAGTATTTTGATCAGTAGTGGGCAAAGATTTTATATATGTATGTGTGTGTGTGTATATATATATATATATATGTTAAATGCTTGTTAACTATTTAGATTACCTTGCTAGGCCCCAAACATGGGACAAATCTTTATTTCCTGTTTCGGCCTAACCGAAGGCCATCCACAGGCAGTAGTCACAACAGTGACAGCTCATATTTGTGTAAATCATATTTGTGTAAAATCTAAAATTTACATATATATATATATATATATATATATATATATATATATATATATATATATATATATCCCCCGCACATGCATGCTAGTCATTTCCGACTCTAGGGGCCGGTGCTCATCTCCATTTCAAAGCCGAAAAGCCAGCGCTTGCCCGAGGACGTCTCCGTGGTCATGTGGCCAGCATGACTAGACGCCAAAGGCGCCCGGAACACTGTTACCTTCCCACTGTAGTGGTCCCTATTTTTCTACTTGCATTTTTACGTGCTTTCAAACTGCTAGGTTGGCAGAAGCTGGGACGAGTAACAGGCGCTCACTCTGTTATGCGGCACTCGGGATTCGACCTGCCAAACTGCCGACCTTCTGATCGACAAGCTCAGCGTCCTAACCCACTGAGCCACCACGTGCCTTCCACATACATATATACACATATACATACACACACACACACATATGTGTGTGTGTGTGTGTGTGTGTGTGTGTGTGTGTGTGTGTGTGTATGTGTGTGTGTGTGTTTTCTGAGGTTTCCGCGGGTGTTTGTATGTAGATCTTTGGTCATTCGGGTTTTTTCACATGTAGAATTGAAGGTATAAGAGCAACAGCTTCTCTGATTATTCTGATTATTCTGTTGTTAAAATGTTCAATTTTGGCGATATTGAAGAGCACAGGAACTCACTCAGAAAGGGAGAACAAACTTCATCCCTGTTCCAACACTTTAAAGCCACGGGACATGAAATTGATTTTAAAAAACCCAAAACTATCGCCAAAATTGAACATTTTAACAACAGAATAATCAGAGAAGCCATTGAGATAGAAAAACGCCCCCACAGCATGAACAAACGAGATGATACCTCTCGCCTACCAGCCATTTGGAAACCTGCCTTGATTGACAGACGAGTCCCAACCACCAAGAATGATACCAGACCCAAACTCATGATAACATCACATGACATCACCACCACAACGATAATGACACACAACCACAAAACAGAAACCTAACTACAGCTGCAACATCAGCCACTTTAAACCCCTCCAAACCACACAATAAGCAAACTGACACCCACTATAAAAACATGGCACCACCACAAACACGGAGCCGAACAAAAGCAGCACAACTCACCAGTTCAGGTCTAAGGCTGGCAGCTGAGACCAGCCCATCCACTCAAAACACATCCAATCAGAACACAGCCGCCATTCAAAACACACTCCCACCCAATCAGAACACAGCTAACCCCCCACCCAATCAGAGCACACCTCCACCCACAGAACACACCCCCTCTGGCAGTTTATGAAAGAGAGAGAGAAAGAGAGAAGCAAGGGAAAAAAATCTTCATTATCTGTGTATCTAATTCCTCCCTGTAAATTTCTAGCTACCTCACTGCTTCTCTTGCCAATTTAATGAGTAGATAAAATTTCTTATGTGTGTGTAAGTGATTTTCTTTTCCTTTGTAAATGATGTGAACCTACGATCAAATGTTATCTTTGCTGCTGACGCAAGGAAATTAAAAGTGGTATTATCGTTCTGTTCAGTGTTCTTTTTAGAGAAAACTGCTGGTTAGGTCAATTTACTTGGCTCGATACCATGCTTTAATCTTAACCTGAGGCGTACTTCAAATACACAGCAGCTGGCTCAGACATCTTCATGCATGATTGCATGTTAATTTCTCTTCGTTGAGAGGTGGGAATCCAGCAAAAATTTCTCTGCTGAATGAAAATGTTATGGGATTCCTAACGGGTGAATAAGCACTCTCATATGATCGAATAAATCTGGAATTGGTTGCCTGAACTTTCAGGGGCCTGATTCCTCCAGGGCACAAGACTTTAGTTGTATTATAATATGGATAAATTTGTCCCAACTATTTTCAGTCTAAGAATGTGGCAAGAACAAAGCATAGCATTCTCTTCTGCTGCTTTGCCCACTTTAAGTGCTCTAATTAGAACAAAATGTGCATGATTTTCCAGTAAAAACAAGAATTAGGAGATTTGGGCATGTGACGGCTAACTGCTGGAATTACCTATCTGTGTGAAATATTGAGAAAGAAAAGATGCTGTAAACAGCCTTTACCTGGTAATATCTAAGAGTACCCAACATTCCATTCAGCAGATTTTATGGGCAATTCATTAGATTGTTCATGCAAATTAAACATATGAGGTTGAAGCTCTGTTCATATTAGTCAGGGTGACTAGTTTTCAGTACAGGTTGGCAGAGAATTTTGCATCAGCAGCATTGGCTGTAAATCTCCCTTTATAAATACTACCTTACATTTACTTTTCAGGCTTTTATTATTGCATTTTCTAGTCTTCCAATATCTTTTTTAAACTTCTTTCTTGAAACAGATATTACACAGAGCAGACAAACTTCAAGAAGAAAGTATTTTGCAGTGGGAAAAAGTTAAACTCCTGTCCTAATAATGTTGTTGTTGTTGTCGTCATCATCATCATCATCATCACCATCATCTACTTGCAATGAATTATGAAACTAAACATGTAATCCTTCATCTAGGGTGAGGAAGAATACAAGTGGGTTTAGCAAAATTTCACAGACTCCATAAAATGAATTTGATAAACAAAAAATAAAATAAAATAAAAACTACCCATCTAACATTTCTTCTACTACTACTTTCACAATCTTGTTTGAGGGAGCTGTTTTTTTAATTAAAAAGTTATATATATTTGTCACATATTATATTAGCCATTTGTGCATGAGTAAATGCAGGCGCCAATCTTGTTGAAGCCTCTAATTTGTTATGTGTCTGGATTTGTACATAAGCGAGCTAAAACTAGTACAAAGCAATACCAATAGGACCTGTTTGAGAAAGTTTCTGGATCATTCTGTTACCTTACAGACCACATTGGTTGGGGTCTGAGAGCTACTAGCATAGCATTTTGCAGAATCAGTTGCTTAATGAGCAGTCTGTTTTCTCTCCCTGTTAAATTAAGTGTTGCTTCTTTTAAATCTTGTGTGTCATTTTTGTATAAATTTATTAGGAAAGACAAACTTCCTTTGAATTGCTCATTATTGTTGTTTCCTGCTGCAATGTATAAAGAGGAAGGCTGTCATCTCAGAGGGGGATGTGAATCAGAACTGTGGGGCATGTCATTGTCACATATTTTTTTCTGCCATGCCTCTGAAGAGTTTGCCAGAGCTCCCCATTAAATATTCTTATTTTTGGATGCAACTTGATTGTCACTTCTACTTAACCGCATTCATTTCCAGCCTCCAACAATGCGCAAGCTTTGTTTTAGGACCATGAATTGTGTAAAGAAGCACTTTAACAAGATATAAAGTGTTGGCCTATTTAGTGTAACCAAATCTAGAAATTAACCCTGTTTATAACAAATACCTTCATAACAAATACACAGAACCCCATTGCTACATACTTTTATGTACCTCATTACACACCTACATACTTTTACATACCTAATACATAGACATAATCATCACATAATTTTCATAATTTTCTCCTTTTACATAATGTTTTAAGTGTATTCCCTCAAGTATAATCATTCAGATTGATATAATGAAGATAATTATGTCAGTATTTAAAAGCTGTTTTCATAACATGGGCCTTCTTTGTTTTTGAATAATAGCCATAGCTCTTAATACGTTCTGAGCTTTATTTTGGGTCACTGTTGAAGTTGAATAGTAGGTGCATTTTCCCCATTGCTAAAAGATGTTACTGTTGAAATAAAAGTTAAACTTAGAAGCTTGAAGACAAAGAATTCTGTCTTTAAATTAGAAAAAGAGTTGTTTCTGGTTGCTGAGATATTTGTTTGACAAGCAGTCAAGTGGAAGTAGTACAGTATGAAAGTTAATAGTATACATAAAAAAACCTGATCCAAATTAGAAATAAAAAAGCCTTGCCAAGGTACACTTTCCTTTTATAAAGATGACTAAGGCTAGAGGTAGAAGGACTTAAGAAAAAAAATGTAATTTAAAAACAATTTATGTTCAGTTTATTTAGATTTAAGCAGATTGGTATTCCAGGTTGTACTGGTCTGTTTTATTTTATATCTCAAGGTAACACAAATGTCCAGTACAGGCATTGTATTGAAAATATACTGGCCCTTCCTTTTTCTACAGTATATGAAATTAAATTTTACTGAGACAAATTAGTCAGTTTTAGGCAGTATTGTCTTTCTGTAGCGGAAACATTTTCATTAAGATCCTTTATCTGATAATGTTTTACTCAGATTCAGTTTTTAAAAGGTGCTTTGGAATATGAAGGAGCATGAACAGCATTGTTTGTGACCCATTAAAACAACCAAGCCTGTTCCCAGAATTGCATGATCATAGCATATACATAATCCTGGAAATAGACAAGGCTGCTAGAATTAATCACTGATAGGTACTGCATATATGCTCCCATGATTTCTGAAGCACTCTTCTGAATCAAATGCAAAATATTCTACATACAAGGCATAAATTTTGTTATGGTATTCTAACATTCTCCAATGCTTTCTACATGTCTACTCAGTGGCGTAGCGTGGGTTGTCAGCACCCGGGGCAAGGCAAGTAATTTGCGCCCCCTAACCCGTGGATTTTAGCACTCGAGTCTCTTCCACTAGCTCAGGAATTCTGGGAGTTGAAGTCCATGAGTCATAAAAGAGCCAAGGTTGCCTACCCTTGAGTTAGGTTCAAGGCAAAAAAGGGTCTCTGGAGAAGAGGGAAAATGCTAGTTTAAAACTGAAACAAGGCAACTTTAAGGTGCCTCAGCTGTGATTTAGGATGAGACAAAGAGAGGACATGGCGTTGAAAATGGTTAATGGGGCATGTTTGTTCCACTCTTAGTGGATGTCAAGATAAACCCCACGAGAGAATGACCTTACAACAGATGTGAATAGGCTTGGACTACGTTTGTAGATTGAGTGCATACATCACATGGAGCGATGATGGGCTTCATCAAGATTTATGATCCCACAATTGGCTAGTTTTCTCCATCTTGTCCTAAACCCTGGATACCAACCACGGTTTATGGCTTAGTATGTGGTGTGGGGTGACCCAACATGTTAGGCAACAAACAATGACTTCCAACTTACAATGCCTCAGCTTCCCAAGGTTATTCCAAAGCCGGAAAAGCCAACCAACCCACCCTGCAGCTTTGCCTGCTTAGGCTGAACCCCAGGAGTTCATACTTGCTGTGGCGCCTGACCTATTTTCTGCCCAGATGCTGCTTATCCAAGCCAAGCCGCCTCCTTCTCTTTGGCACCTCACCCCAAAGATTCGCCGGACTGGCTGGAAACTCTCGCTGCTGGCGACGTGTGTCGGGGGGGGTG
Source organism: Vipera berus (assembly GCF_964194415.1). NCBI lineage: Eukaryota > Metazoa > Chordata > Lepidosauria > Squamata > Viperidae > Vipera > Vipera berus. The sequence continues at coordinate 183,403,574 of NC_138204.1, read as the reverse complement.
TCCTGATCGCCTCCTGCAGGGGGAACCGAGTGGCCACAGAGAGTCAATACGGCAGGAGGAGGAGGAGAAGGAGGAGGAGGAGGAGCAGCAAGCAGCCGCAGGTGCGGCGGCTGCAGTTGTTACCTTTACCTCCGGGAAAGGAGGAGACGGGGGCGGGAGCTGGGTCGGGGGGGCGGGCTTGCAGGTTGAGAGCCAAGCGGAGGAGAGCCGCGGCGGGAGAAAGAGAGGGAGGCGAGACGCCGCCAAGCCTCCCCACCCCCACCCGAGAAAGGAGGCGATCCGCAGCCGCGAGAGGACGGGATCCCGCTCTAGCTGGGCGCAGCGAATGCGGTTGCTTTCTATGCTCCGCCCACTCGCTCGCTCCTCCGACCCTTGGTGAAGCAGAATCGTCCCCCTCCGGCGAGCTTAATGGGCGCCCCCCCCAGATGTTGCGCCCGGTGCGGCCGGCCCCCCCTGCACCCCCCACGCTACGCCACTGTGTCTACTAGCAGCTAACCAGTAAAGGAAGATGCTGCCTGTATGTTTTTTGTGATACATGATATCAAGAATGCAGTAATTCAGTCATAAGGCCCATCTCAGACTAATTGACTATCTACATTGGTCAAAAAGTACTAAGCAGGCTAATGTGGTAGGTAGGTAGGTAGGTGGGTGGGTGCGATGGAAGGAAGGAAGGAAGGAAGGAAGAAAAGAGGGAAGGAAGGAGAAAGCTGTACAACATTTAAACTAATGCCTTTACGGGTTCAGGGGAAGTGGAACAGCACATATTCTGTATACTTGGAAATTTTCAACCTATGGATAGCACAATTTGGAAAAAAAATGCTAAAGCAAACAAGTTAGGGTACTCCAACAAATCCATTGTTCTACTTGAAATGAGTGTGCTGGCGTTAAAAAAATGCATTAAAAGAGAATTCACTGCTTTTTTCTTTGGGATATGCAGGGCTTTTTTCCTCATAGAACGCTCAGAATGGAGTTCCGGCACCTTTTTTGGATAGAACCTTGTAGGGTAGGCAAGGCAGGTTGTGTGACATGTGTGAGTTCCGGCACCTTTTTCTTTTACAAAAAAAGCACTGGGGATATGTACTATAAGAAAAAAGTCCCTTCCAATGTGAGCAATATAATTTCTGGTTACACCTTTCAGGATACTGATCCAAGATTTGATTGCAATACAAATCACACTAGGACAATCAAGGAAATCTAAAATATTATAGCTTACTAAGCACATGAGCGTTAATAATTAGGCAATTACCAAAAAAATAATACAAAGTACACATTATTGTTGCTGTTGTTATATTTTTATCCCACCTTTGCTAAAATGTTTAAACAGTTCAAAATCAAATCAAACTTTATTATGGTCATAGACCTGGATAAATAAACCATTTCTCTTGAAACACAAATAAACAACAATAGTGAATACTGCTATTAATCCATAACTTATGACCACAATTGAGCCTAAAATTTATGTTGTTAAGTAAGAAATTTGTTAAGTGAATTTCCCCTATTTGACGATTTTTCTTGCCACTGCAGTTGTTAAATTAGTAACAAGTTTGTTAAGTGAATCAGATTTGCCTATTGACTTTGTTTGTCAGAAGATTGCAAAAGGGGATTACATAACCCCAGGACATTGCATCCGTCATAAATGTCAGCCAATTGTCAAGCATTCAAATGTAAATGACATGGGGTTGCTGCAATGGTCATAAGTGTGAGAAATGGTCATAAGTCACTTTTTCCAATGTTGTTGTAACTTTGAACAGTCACTAAGTGAACTATTGTAAGTCAAGTACTATATTAGCTAACAAAGATAGAATATCTGAATATATTTTTACATATTGCAGAACATAAAGAATAAATATATGTAAAATAACTATGAATGTGGAGTTTGTAGTTGAAAGATTAAAAATCTGAGATTGCATTCTATGTACTTGACAGTTCTTAATGAATTTCAATGTGAAAATATTGATTAATTATCAAAATGATATGATGTCATTAAAATTGGCTTCTATACTGGACAACTAGAAAGTTAGCAACAGATCACTGATTTTTTTAAAACTAGTACTTAGGAAGTTATTGCAATATTAAACTTAGCATCTGTATAAATAGATTGAAACTACAGTTTTTATTAAAGCTACAGTTGTTAAACATAAGGAAGAAAATGCTCTGCCTAGAATATATTAGCTGATTTTTAAAGAGGGAAATCAACACTAATATTTTGAGATATTAACAGGGAGAAATTAAAATTTTAATAATTAAAATGGAATAGGTTAAATACCCTTGGATTCTAAAATATCCTTCCAAAGGGTCTTGAATAAATTTAGAAATCATAAAATAATCCATTAGTCTTCAATCTTTGGGGCTGATAGCACTGATCGTCTTACACAGACAATCTTTTTATAAATGCATGTTTCAAAGTAGATTGATGGTTCCAATTGCCCACTGTCGTTGTAGTCTTCATATGCAAGCATAACACAGAAGTATTCTAGAAAATGAAAGTAACGGATAACCAAAGCATTTCTCTCTTTTTTAAAAAAGCAACATTAAATAATATAAATTACTAAAATCAGGAGCATTTGGGGGCATTAGAAGAGGAATCAGGGATCATTGGAATTGTCAGTGCAGAACTTTTGTCAGAGTTGAATGAAATATGGTGGCATAAAGAACATTATATGAAGGAGATAATTTTAATATTCCTTTCCTATTGGAATTTCTACTGTTAATTCTCTACTATTGCATTCAAATTTTACATCTATGTGCGCCATTTGGGATGTTAATCATATTTTGCCAACAGTGTATAGATAAGCCCCAGCAAATGTTCCAAATTATGTATTATGTATTATGAGATTTTCAAATTAAATTACTTGTTTCTGCAACTCTTTAGTACAATAATACTTATCTAAAAATATTGAAATCAGTCAGGTAGACTGGACCATTGTAAATTAAGTCTCTGAAAATATTTTATCTTTCTCTTATTAATAATTAATCTTTGCAAACTAAATGACATTATTCGTTCTTCACTGAGCTCTTAATGCTTTTCTATTCATGGAAATAAATATTTAATAGCAAAACAACAGAAGAGAATTTGGACTTACTGTTTTTCTGTATATATTCCAGACATTCAATATTTTACTTACTGCATTATTTTTTATACATTGTTTATCTCTGTTTATATTATCCCAAAGATATTTATGCAAATTCTCTGAAAATACTGCCCCTTCCAGAAAGGTAGCTAGACTATAAGGGAATACATTCTCATCCGAAATCTGTACAAACAGCAATGTTTCCACTTTTGATTTCTGTCTCTGTCTCTGTTGTGGTCAATTTTCTTCTTCTTCTGTTCAGTCCTGTCTCGTTCTTGGAGGCTGCCTAGACAAGTCCCTGTAGTTTTCTTGACAAGGTTTTTCAGAAGCGGTTTGCCATTGCCCCCTTCCTAGGGCTGAGAGAAAGTGACTGGCCCAAGATCACCTAGCAGGCTTTGTGCCTAAGGCAGGACTAGAACCCAGAGACTCCCAATGTCTAGCCTGATGCCTTTACCACTATGCCAAACTGGCTGTCATATTGGGGACTATAGTATACATCAGTAGTTCTCAACCTTTTCTTTATCATGGACCCTCTTTAAATACCTTTTGTGGCCATAGACCACGGTTATGGACCCACAAGACTTAACAAAAGATTTAAATTATAACATTTCTTCAAGCCTTCCAGACCCCCTGTGATGACATTGTGGCCCTCCCAGAGGTCTGCGGACCATAGGTTGAAAACAAGTGGTGGGATTCAAATCCCTGAACAACTGGTTCTCTGCGTGGATGCAGGCCTGGGCCTCCAAGGCCTAGAACGGACTTACGGAAGTGGCATCCCCACACTTCTGGTGGGCCATTCTAGGCCTGGGAGGCTCCTCTAGGCCTCCAAGGCCTAGAACGGACTTCCGGAAGTGGCATCCCCGCACTTCCAGCAGGCTGTTGTTGGCCTGGGAGGCCTCCTCTAGGGGTGCATTCAGCCAGTCCTCCGAATTCAACAAAATTTAACTACTGGTTCTACCGAACTGGTGCGAACCGGCTGAATCCCATCACTGTTGAAAACCACTGGTATACATTAAAAGCCACAATAAATGATTGAGTCTTACAGATGCTACACAAATTTTTCAGCCAGGTTCCCACAATGTTTAAATGGATTTTGAGTTGGGAATTAAATGCATTGTGGGAATCCCAGAAAGGAGCCAGCTATGTTGGATTTATTACCAAACAGATCCAGTCATGCTATATTAAGTGAACAGGTCAGCCATGTAACAGGAACTCCCAAATTATGAAAGATCAAATAGGGTTTGAAGTGAGTGGGATGTAAACATTTTTGTATGAATTGGATCTTAGAATATTGCCAGGTTTTCTATTTTTTATTCTTCCTTCTTTCTTTCCTTTTCATACTCATTGGTCCTGTTTGGCCAGTGGGGAAAGGTGAAGATGTTATGAAACCTTGCCAATACTTGTGTGAGGTCAGGTTCATGGGGTACCTGGCACTTCCTGGAGAAATTGGTTCATTCCCAAAGTGTATCTTCAGTAATTGTAACCTACCAAAACCACCAGTAAATGAGATTTAACTGGATTAATGATTGACCCAATCAGTCTTTAACAGTTTTTTTTTCTCCCAGAATATTTTCTGCAATCAGAAAACAAGTTCCTGGAGTAGTTTCAACTCTATCTACAGCCCAGGTAACATCTATTACCAATACATTTAGACAGTGTAGTTTAATGTGAATCTGTGAAACCAAAAAGTCAGTGACTTCTAGAGACGACTCAGGAGATAACCAAGACTTGTGGGAGATTTCTGTCAGCACATCATCAAGGCATGGTATTTTAGTGAGTTTTTATGATCCCTGCTGGATTAGGTCCAGTGACTTGGCATATTGTCTAGATAGTCTTTCTAATCTGTGATGAAAACAGAGGCGTATTTCCAAAAAATGTTTGTGTTTTGTTAACTAGTATACACATTTTCTCTGGAACCTTTCCAAGGTTTATAATGTTCCAAGTTGAAATAATGCCATAAGGAAGATGGCCAAACTAGTATTGTGCATGGAATTTAAAATAGTGGTTGAAATTAGTCAGCAACCAAAGTAACCTTACAAAAGGCAATTAAACAATTGATACAGAATACCATTTCCAGTGAGACTTGGGCCTGGGAATCTGTATCATTTCTTGATACAGTTGGGGTTTCAAAATCAGAAGAACACCTGACAGTCAATTTGAACAATATTTATCAAAACAATATTGATCTGCTGCTAGCCCAAGGCTGCACATAGCTCATGAGCCCTATTTATCAAAGCCCAGAGTCTCCTTTTGTCATAATTTCAAAAAAATAAGTTTAACTTTGCTTTAACAAACATACTTCAAAATGCCCAAACCATGGCACGCAGAACTCAACAACCCAAGCCACATCTCCTTGCTTCATCACTCTCCACTGCAGTCTTCAAACTCTTTCCAAATACTAGGTACTGTAGTTTCAAAAGATTGTCCAGTCTTGAACTAGATGAACCATAGCTTGACTTGCTTTAAAACATCTTCTTATGTTCTCAGAAGTTACTGAATTGACTTTATTTTGGGAGACATGCTCCATAACCTATTTGGATTCATAGGTAGGACTGAACAAATAGTATCACTTCCTCATCTATAAATAATAATATCTTTATTTTGAATAGATGAAGGCTTCTACAAGTCACAACTTTAGATTCATACTAATTTTGTCAGCTTCTTGCTCACCCAGAATTCTTCTTTTTCCACAAACACAATTGCAATTCCATAAGATTTGTTGTTTTTGATGGTTTTAGTACTTATCTATCAGCTTGCAAGAGACAAGAAGGCATATGACAACTGATTCTCTGAGATATTTAATAGTCTGGTATTTAAGTAAATAGGTATGTTGATGCAACTGAAGTTCAAAACACCTGTTAGATTGTCACAACAATAATGTACTGATTATAACAGATTGAATCAAAATTTACTTTACAAGCAGTTTTTTCATGAATGAGCAAATAAACCAGATGTTTGTGGTTGAAAAACCTGAGGAACGAAAAAAAGAATCACACACTTTAGGGTATATTCACATGGTCTATCTGCCATACACAAATTTTATAAACATGCAGCAAGATGATGACCAGATGGTGACCAGGTGGTGGACAAATGTGAATAATCATACCAGATTTCTTGTGGGAATATTCATATTATACACAGATTATATGGGCTAATTTCAGCCCTAGGCTTTACATTTAAACCTCTGTCATTTGAACTGCAAAAGCCACTAACAAGCTTTTAAAAAATAAATTAGTAACAGAAATAACTTCCCCAACAAAATGCAAAGCACTTTCTAGAAGATCACGCATTTTACCAGGCAAAGCAGCTGAATGACTAGACTATAGCATTAGCTCGAATGGAGTTCTTGTTGTGGGCAAAGAAGGAGGCAGCCAAAATTTAACAAATGCAGTTAAATGGAATCAGATGATACAGTTCAATAAAGTATTCCTTGGCATCCCTCCTCTGGCAACAATTTTAACAATTAACACCTTCGTGAAAGAGCTGGGTCTTAATTGCTTTCTTGGACATCAGAATGAAGGGTAATGTATCTA